>NC_028458.1:45026373-45058753 GCF_000263155.2 Setaria italica
GCCCACCATGAAGGGCGATCGAGCACACCACCATCTCACCGTGACTTGCCATGATGGAGCGCAGCGTTCCGGCACTCCCCTACAAACAATTCAGTTGCCTACCCTGGCACGAGCATGTGAAGCATCATCAGGAACAACTAGGTTTGTTTGAGCTACACTATGAAGCATTGCCTTCCTACGAGCCGGAGCTCAGCCGCACATCAAGTCCACAAGCTAGTGTTTGAGTCAAAGCACAGATCCAACCACTAGACATGCCGGTCGAACATAGCGTTATATGGGCTGATGCGGATATAAAATTTAAAAATTCAGAGGAATGGGGGAAGGGTCCGATAGCTTTGGTATATTTGCATAATGGTCACTGGACTAATGCAAAATTTCAAATAGATCCTTGTTTAGTTAAAATCATGTTCCTGATTGCACACAAATGGATCCTTGGTTGATGCGCATGCTTAGAGTTTCTCTATATATTTGATATATAGAGTAGCACTGTCTTACTTGCCCTGCACAAGACCTCATAGTTTGCCACAATCTGGAGACCAAGAAACACAAAAAGGATGACACGCTATTGGAATGGGCTGCAGAAGGAAGTATGTAGGCGCAGTTTGCTGCATGCGACCTGAGATTCTTTCAATAGACTGTGGTGGGTTCATGATTAGTCCGGAATGAATTCTGTGATGGATTACTAGAATTTGTGGCTCATGCATGTCCAGTGCAGAGGTGATGAGCTATATAGTGACCACAAGACTTAAAGATTCTCCAGGTTCTTGACAGTTTGCTTCCATCAACAGTTTGCAGGACAGAAGATTCGTGCAAAAAAAGTACGACTGATAAAGCTCGGGATCCTGCTTAATCTAGACGTTCGTGACATCCGCTGGATTCACAATCAGATTTTTCTACTTTAATAAAAAGAGACATCGTGTATAATAAACACAACAAAAGGAGGAGCACTATATTAGTGCATGGATATATGAATGTAATAAGGTACAAGTTGTCGGGTCATGTACTACACCAGAAATGATTTATGCTGACACAAAGAAATTAGCATGCTAGCGGGCGGGATGGCACACGCCAACACAAAAGTGTGTAGGGTAATAAACAAGACGCATGTGTATATGAAGCTACGAAGCATCATTGCACCTCTAGATCAGTGCTGCCGCATTCCGAGTAATTGATAGTAGTAATCGCTCCAGAAAATTCATTACTAACAGAGAGTAATCTGATCACATAACAATCGCTACAACCTTTTAAGACAGTTGCGGTGAACTACACAGTTGTTTTAAGTTAATTATTACCTACGTCGTATATTTATGAACGGAGATGTTTTTTTTACTTAGTGGCTATCTAGTGTGCATATGGGATTGGCCCCCCGTGTTGCTATAGGGGCAATATGGGCAGCGCTCCTGTTCCCTGCCGGCACGGTCCTCCTCATCCTCCCTCTTCCTCTGCTGCCAGTAGAGCAGCTAGCCGGAAGCCCGGCGAATTGCGAGATGGTGGCGGGGGTCTTTCTTAGACTCCTTCTGATAGCCCGGCGAGGCAGCAAGGCACCAATAGCGACGCATGACAAGGTCTCAACATAGTGCATGAGGCTTTAAAAGCCTCTCTTTCTAGATCCCCCTACCCCTCAGGCTCTTGTGAGACTTATATTTGCACTCTAGAGGTATTAGCCTAGGGGGCAGATTCCATGCTCTGGGGGTTGGATCTGGTGACAGGCGTTCTCTTAGACAAAGCTCGTTAGACATGCAGCAGATTTGCAGCATGGTGGGCTTGGCGCGGCATTGTCAATGGTGGTCGGAGCCCTAACACTAGCACAACGTCCGTGAATTAGGGCAGATGCAGTTGGCTCCCTATAATGATGGCCGGAAGTAGAGGGAGTGCTCGGTACTACCAGCAGCATAGTGAAGCATATTTATACTTTTCTACCCACACTATTACTGGCATGGTATGGTGAAGGTTGGCGCGAAAGCATGTTTTGTGATGCTTGCAGGTGCCACTTCCTCTTTGGAGGCGATTTCGTTTGCACTTCCCCATATGGCTATGTTTCGAATCTCCCTGTGTAATCTCGGCCCCCTACTTAGGCCGACGATGATGGCGCTATTGGTGTCATGTTTTTTCTGAAGACATCATTGTGGAGACCTATTTGATATTTCAGCATTCTATGTTCGTGGTTGGGTGCCTGTGGGTAATCTTCCTACTTTTCTTTGGAGGTAACCTTCGGGGGGAACATATTGGCTGTGATTTATCATTGCAGAGTGACCAGATAAGGTAGACCGTCCATTCAACGAGCAGACTTTTGACATTTTTCACAAATAATGGATGGATAAGCAATATAAACATTGGGTTATGATTCAATGAGCAGAGGGGGAAGGGAGGGGAGCAGAGGGGGAGGGTTGGGAGAGAAAAAAGGGAGGGGGAGGAAAGGGAGAAGATAGGAGCCCTTGGGGGAAGATAGGAAAAAGGGAGAGAAAGGAAAAGGGAGAGAGAGAGAGGGGGGGCATAGGAGGGCCTTTAGTCCGGTGGGTAGCTCCAACCGGGACTAAAGCCCCGCTTTATCTGATTGGTAATTCCAACCAGGACAAAACCGGGGGGGGGGGGGGGCGTCCGTGCCAGATCTTTTCAATCGGGACTAAAGCCCCTGCCGTTGATGTCCTTTTGGTGCTTTATTTTTGATCCGGGATTAAAACTACTTTAGTCATAGGTCCAATGTTAACTGGGACAAAAGGGGTTGGATGGAAGGTCAGTTCACTACTGGTCTTTGTTTCAGTGCTGACAGGAATCTGTCCGTTTCTGGTAGTGATGTCTCATGAAATGTGGCGTAGTAGTTGGCTGAGCTTGATTGGAAATTTAAAATATCTAAATATTTAAGACCAACATCTCACACCCTGTCCTGCTAACCACGGATCGAGGAGTAAATATTGAGCCGAATGGCCATCCTATATGCATTACTTCTCTTCATATATCCCGTCTCTTCATCCCTTAGCTCCTTTTTGTTTAATATATAATATTAGTATGGGGCAACTCCTCATGTTTCCTCTTTCTTTTCATACCTTAGCGTATATATTACTATATTCGTCATCCAGGAGCCGAACCGACAATTTTAAATATAAACACAGACTACCAATCTAACAAGAGGTACTAGAAATAACCACGAAGTGTTGTAGATCTAGGTATAGATGGTTTAAGAAAACCAAATGGCAGCAACAATGGATGAGCTCGTATGTTGTGTGTAGCACCAGGGAAATGGGATGTTGGTCCATTTTCTTAAGACTAAAGCATAGGATAAGTCGGTAGGTCCACGACTACCATACCCGTCTTATCTAGCCAATGGAAGTTAGCCAACGTGACAAACATGGCATGACATGTCTTGCTCTGGGTTCAGCTGCGTCCCTACATTCCATTTCCAGCTCGATACCGCATAGTAGTGTGTTGTAATGTGAGTTGCCTAAATAAATTGACCAAATACTCAAATATACTGGGTTAATCTATATGGGGTACCGTTACAGCTTTCTTTTGTTTCAAGTTTCTCTTTTTTGCTTTCAATCAAGCACCAACGCAATTTTCAATTTGTTACTCCCTCCGTTCCAAATTGTATGTCGTTTTGGCTTTTCTAGATTTATAGATATTATTATGCATCTAGACATACACTATATGTACGTACATAGCAAAAACTATGCACCTAGAAAAGCTAAAATAACCTACAATTTGGAACAGAGGGAGTAGATTGTATTTAATTAAGAACCATGTGAAACTGTGTTGCTGAAACTGCCATACATTCATAGTTTCAATGGACAACTAATAAGAACAAGGATGTCAGTCAACTGGGTGTCCATTGCGTTATTCTGGGGTCAGCTAATTAATTAAATTGACATGCCAAAATTAGTCGCTTGACATTATGCATCCATCAAACTATGTTTCGGGAAATAAATAAAAATGCGTCAAATACACATAATCCGAAAAAATGCTGAGAAAACCAAGTTCGAAGACTGAAAAATGTACTGAGACCAGAGATCATAGTTGAATAACTGAAGTTTTTCAAATAATATCTGATGTTTTTCCAAAAAGAATTAGGAAATAATGGAATAAAACTGTTTAACTCGGTGTAGTGCATATGTAATTGATGGCGACTTAAATGCAACATTGACACCTACCAACCAGTAAGGACGACTGGCAAAAAATTTAAAAGTACTGCGTTGATACTACCGCAACTTTCTTATATAAACTTCTGTACATGACCATTCATGATCACTTGCCGGTGGAGTCACCACTACTAGGGCTATCTAGTAGAACCATCTAACCACCGAGAATGAGATGTATCGCAGAAAATAAGTTCACATAACTGGCATGAACTTTAAAGTGATGTTGCTTGCACCTTTATATGCCTCGCAGCTTCATCACAAGCATATTAGCAGCAGGTCGGCAGCAGCAGATATGGCACACCAGCAACAACGCTCGGCATCATCTTACATGATTAGATCAGCAACCCATTGTTGTAGAGCTCCATTCTTTCAGAATGGCATCTGCAACAGCCGTCGATCTCCATGGGATTAAATTTAACGCCTGGAGCATCTAGACAACTGTGCAAAGAAATCTTCTTTATTACCATCACAAGTTAGTTTGACGATGGACTAAATCTTTATACCCTTGCATAATCCTAGCAAATTGGTTCATCTAACGCTGCTGTAAGATGCACATTTGCTTTGTGGTATTATTGTATTTCCTTTGTGGTATAATTCGATTTCCATATCTATTACATCTTCTCAACCTTTATTGAAGGAGTCCACCACGTGAGAGGACAAAAAAGGAAGATGAGAGTTCGTAAAAGCAGAGAAATTACAGCCACATGAAAAAGAGAAAAAAATAGGGGTCTCATTGCTAAGATGCCACGTCAATTAATCTAGACAGTTATTACTCGGTCCCACAAAACATCAAAGGTTAGATATTTTTCTTTTTCTCCAACTAGCATTGTATTTCTCTTGAGAGGATCTGATTAATATAGGTGTAGATAGATAGACATCGGATGACAAGTGATCAGGGAGTTTATCACACTAAAGTTCTGCAATAATGTAATGATCCATCAACCTTCACCTATATAAATGAGAAGGGGATGCATGGTTATATATATGTCACGCCCTGCATCAACATTTTACTCTTTTTACTGAATAGTTTTGCATCCACATAAGAAATTATTCTATTTGACAAACCCTAGAAATGTGTCTGGAATACGTGGGAATAGAAGACATAAAGGAAGAATCAAGTACTTCCGAAGATGATTCCATTGCGGAGGTTCAACATGAGTTATCTGGCACTCTTTCGTGAAGAATTGTTAGTAGCTCAACTCCAAACGCTGACATATTCCACTATCCGCGGTTCTATGTTCTACGTGTTCCATTCAATTCATCGAGCACTACCTCCATGGGTAAGGACATGTGCTGCTACGAAGACAACTGCGTTCTTCTAAGCTGGCCCTGCCGACTCCCTAGGTTAAGGAAGAAGTACTGCTAGCCACAGCCGTCATTTAGGGCCAGCATAATCTCAGCCTTGGACTCCTGTACTCTGCAGGAAACTTAAAATAAAATGAATAAATAAATGGTGGTCCCTCTGTGTTATAGTGTCAAAAGGGACTACATTTTTCATTTGTTGTACGTATTAAATTCCCACGATAAATTGTTGGGAAAAACACAAACTTGGTAGGACCCTTTTACTAATGAAACAATACATGGGATTGCACGAGGTGATGAAAAAATATGACCCAAGTTCGAAGGTTCTGGGCAACAGTTCAGGAGGCTGCAATGACCCACGAGATAATTGATGGTAACTGAAATGCACATTGCCACCTACTAAGACTGGCACAAAAATTACTTGGACCATTTTGATATTACCGTCACTATATTATATATACTTCTCCGTTGGACCATTCCATTCCCAGGCACAACTATAGTAGGAGAGATGGAACCACCGAGAAACATAAATCAAGGAAGAGAGATAAAAAGTTGCTGAAACATAAGAAGTGTCCAGTGAGAACAGTGCATTGTGCTAGGATTAACGAGAAAGATGTTCTTTGCTATTAGTTGAATGCAGAATACTAATCACTCATACTACCTATATACTTGGGAAAGCTTCCATCACCGATATGTGCCGTCACATGTTATAAGTTGCACGCCAAGAACTCACCAACTATCTCAAATGCGCATATAATGTTTTCCTTTTTGTGTAAAGTATGCATTCTCCATATTCACCTGAGTAGATAGCACTACTAGAAAAAATAGTCTTCGGTCCAAGCTAGCACTAATACAAGCATATGTACTGGGTACTCCTAACGAATTTTTGTACCGCTTGGTAACACCGACCGGTACTGGAGCCTACCTTTAGTTACATGTGCTGTCAGATACACTAAAGGTCCTCCACGGGTGATTTCAAAAGCAAAGCATCTCTTAAATAGTCCAATGCGTTGTGTAGTTAAGATAGTAATGAAGGTATGTGTTAGGCGAGAGGTTGTGGGTTCGAATCCCACACATCGCGCACGAGCATATTTCGCACGAATACTCGCATGACTTTTGACTTGGTACATGCTTGTGTGAGGACATGAAAATGACAGTTCAAACTATACAAACATTTGAGTTTCTCCTTCCAAATTACATGCGGTATTCAAATGTATGAATATACTTGCATATATGTTTCCTTATAATTTAAATATTTTTTTGCATTAAATGTATTATAACATCAAGTAATTCCATAAATTGGTAGAAGTACATTTAAATTATCAAAACATGTATTACTGCATAAAAATAAAACTGAATTCTTTTCCTGGACAAACATATCACACCAAGGTTATATTAAATTTTCCATGTGAAAAAATAAAAAGTTACCCGTTGTCAACGGGGAAATGAGTAATCTTTGGGTTACCATTTTCAAGTATGTTTTGTAATTTTTTCGATGTGTTTTATCTAACCTTCAAGGAAATTAATAGTTCTTGTGAAATTCCCTATGCATCTTACCTAACCGATAGGAAAAACAGGAATTTCCTTATACGTCTTATGAATTTCCCTAGGTTTTTTACCTAACCCGTAAGAAATTTTGTAATTTCCCTGGGTTTTTTTACCTAAGCCACAAGGAAATTAGTATTTCTTTTACTCATGTACTCAGGGAAAAGCATATCAATCATGTGGAATATAGGGCCTGAAACTAACTTTTCCTAATTGCCATTCTTTAGCACATCTGAACTGATCACTATTCATCATCGTATGTAATGCTGCATTGATGTGACTAAAGGACATGTAGGTTTGCTTGTAGAGGATTGTGCAACTCTTTTGAGAAATTGATCTCTCAAGTTCTCTCTTTCTTATATCTGGTTAGATGCAACAAGTTGACATGGTGGGAATGAGGGAATAAAAAATGTATCGGAATGATGGATTGATCTCTCTATGATTGTTTCTATACAGTGAGATATGGGTGGATGATTAAAATGCATTGAATTGATTAATTGCATACAACTTTTTTTGGTAGAATTAAAATGCAGGGTGAGATGGATTGAGTATATATTCGATAATACTAGCATATATGCACCTACCACACTTCTTGAGTGTATAATGGGCACTATATATACTGGATACTAGCAGTCTACCACAGTCCGATTTCTCCCTCGGGGCCTCTAATTTCCATTTGCATGCCATCCTTACTTGAATTTCTATTAGCAACACATAAGTCCTCCAATATGAGTATGAATGGAAGGCATTGGGATGAGGTAGGTTACTAGATCTGTTGCGCGCACTGAGCCCAATCGAAGCAGGTGTCGCAAACAAAAGAACTGGCCAGGGATGGTTCCCGATTGACGAGTGTAATGCGACAATTTGTAACACAAGGACTGCGGCGGTGCGTTGCACGCAATAGAGTTGTGCTTTGCAACAATTGTAGTGCTGACGGTGTTGCTTTTTGTTAACGGCAATCATTATCTTTGCTGTAAGCTAGCTGTAACTGGCTGCCTTTAGATAACACAGCTTTTACTGTGGGGTGGAATGGACTTCGCGTCAGTGTCGCAAACAAAACAACCAATGACAATCAGCGATGGTGGTTGGCATATATAAGCGCAGATATATAAGAATGGCCGGGCGTGATGTGGTGGATGCAATATCACCACGCCATTGAGCATGTGCCATGGTGATGTAGTTCTCATACGCGACTCCCTATTGTGGTGGTCCTCCTGCACAGATGCCAAGTCAGGTGATTGCCATGTGGATCAAGTTAAGTGTGGTCAATCGCCTTCCGATGCTGGAGTACCCTGTCCTGTTGGTGGATCTTCACTGTAGTTTTTTGGATGTGTGGCCATTTTAGTATTCAGATCCGATACTTGATTCGGAAATTAACAGTGGTAATTGTTCCAATAGGTTGAAATTATATGCACAATAATACCAAACATGTTATCAGGCCTACTAGCCACCGACCAAGAAGTAATAAGCAATACAGAGGTATCGTACCAAACTTATTACAACCGCACTCAAAGTTTAACACATGCTGTGTTTAACACAATGCCGAATAGAAAGGCCATCCAAGTGGTGCGAATAACTGCATAGCTATGTACTCCATAAGTTGCCATGTAGCAACTAACTGCTCCTTCCGATATCAATAGGATGCAATAATAGAGAGCAAAATCGTAGCCAGTGTGTCCCCTTGGAGAGAACTCGAAAAACATTTTTGTCTAAAGACAGTACCATTCCTTGTAAGCCAAATTACCAAAAAAATATCTACAACTCCTATCAACAACACTAAATTGTGCTTCCGGCCCATGCTAATAAGAAAATGTTGCATAATGATTTAACTCACTCCCACCATTTTGGGTCAAAACCCTTCATTCTAAGTGACCATTAAACTCCCATTTAACTCTTTCATGAATTTTTTGAAGTATATCTTAAATATCACACCATTTTTTTTTCTTTTGTGTAGCTTATGAATCGTTTCATGGTGAATACTATTTGATTGGGTTAATGTTCCTTTTAGGCAAACACTTTTGTTGAGCAGGTTTAATGGTTCTTTGGGCGACTTTAGCAATCTTGTCAGCGCCTACTTTTGTAATTTTTTTAAAGCTAACATTAAACAAACAGATGGGTCTATATGGGAATATCCTTTGTGTCACTACTTTTAGGTACTAGCATAGTTGTTTCTAATTTGAGAGAGTGAAGAGGCAGTAGGCTGCTCAGAGAGCCGATTGGCTATATCTTATATGAACTATTACTTGGCTTATCCTGTTTCTTCTGCCTTTATTATATATTACTCTTGGTTAACAATAGCTAGCTATTCCAAAGCAGGAGCAAATAAATTCAAAGTTAAACATAGACTTTGAGGTTATAGGATAAAAGAAGACAAATATCTTCAAATTAGATCTAACTACCTTTTATGATGATGCCATCAGATGTAACATCATGGAACGTGGCAAATAAAACTAGCGTACATGGTGAGTATCATGTGAGATTTTGTAACATGTTTTTTAATATGAAATTAGCGTGATGTTGTTTTCTACCATGACACATGTTCTAAGGTTTTGAGAAGAAAACGAGTGATGTCAATTCTGTACACTGTGACATGGTAGTATTCCACATCAATTCTATACACCATCTTCCCATACATTTACATGTACTAGTAGTGGACGCGTACTACAAGCTCCCTCTCGACTCGGCCGCGCACGGGCGTGACGCCGAACGCCGCACTCACCGTCCGGCGGGCTGATCTTCTGTTATTTAACTAAATTCTTTATGAGGTAATAGAAATAATATATATTTATATAGTTTTTATTTTGGAAAATAGGATAAATAGGCAAAATATCTTCTAATTAGATCTAACTACATGTTTCTCCCATAAGGTAACATGACCTGTTTTCCCATGATGCAAGCTAACATCTTTGTAGAATATATGTGAGGTAACATGACAAGGTGACATCTTTGGTTTCGCTAAGAATAACGTGACATCTCTTTTTTCCTAATATAATCTGAGGCAACGCGATATTAGGTAACACCATACTAATAGGCTTGCCTTCATATCAAGGTGGACAAGCAAGCACTGAGACTAAAGTACTTACTACACATTGTTATGAACGACGTATGGAAATATGAAGTAAAGAATCAAGCCACAGAGGAGACACACGATTTAACATGGAAAACCCCTTCGATGTGAAGGGGAAAAACCACGGGCACCAGCCAGCAACAATCTCACTATCTCAAGAGTTTTTGGGTTACCCGCCTATGGCGGCTTACAAGAGAATCAAGTCTCCACGAAACCCTAGCCAGGGTGTATATGCTGTACCGTACCAAGCCTCCGGCGATGGACCTCCGCTCCGTCAGAAGCCCGGCCTATATCCTGGAGTGAATTTGGAACAACTCCAACACACATAATCCTATTCTCTATATGAATTCTGCATATCCTATATATGCCCGTCAATTATTTACTATCGGCGATGGCCGCCATTTTTTTTTCTCCGTGCATGTTGTGAGTAGCTCCGTGATGGCCGCGATCCGAGATGGCCGGCATATTTTTCTCGGTGCGTGGGGATTAGCTAGCTAGGTGATTGTATAATTTTCTTGTTTATATATTACTTTTATTATTTAAATGTTTTAACTTGTTCTAAAAATAGATGACTATGATTTCTTTTAACTCTTACCTCTTAGCAAAGCCAACATGTATGAAATTACAACTATGCATGCGTTCCCTTCGAAGATCCGACCAGTGTTAAAACCTAAAGCTTGATTATTGATCCGTAGCGCACTGATGGTCCTAGTTTGAAGATGGAGAACAGAAGTCATATCTAACAGAACAGAGAGTAGAAATCATCTTCCCTGTGACTTGCAAGCTAATAAGGTTGGCCCGGCTGAAATTTGTTAAAGAAAAACCTTCTAGAACATGTATCTATTCTCTTCCCTGTCTTTATCTTGCCATCCTTCGTAAAAGATAAGATTGAGTTTATGAATCTAAGGTCATTGCTTTATGAATCTTTCTTGACTATAAAAAATATTATTGCATTACATCCTAATTTTCATTATCATATCGTATGGCATGGTTACTAATTAATCTAGAAAAGTACAAGATAAATCATATCAACCTAATCAATTTAAATAACTTTTTAGTTCAGCTCACGACCCTGTACGAGGAATGCAGCCGATCCTGTGTCCAGGTGGTGGAGTTTGTTACTCAGGGCATTCTCAATGGTAGTTTCATGGGCAATAAATGAGCGGCCATGTAGGCAGTTCTGGTGACATGGCACACTATTTATGAGGTGATAGAAAAAACTAGTTTCATGGGATGAAATCATGTGCTGTACATTTGTCAAAATGTTTGTGTCTTGCATGTAGTCTTGGAAATAACAAAGCATGAAACAATGCATTGTGTGATCTATTTCATCTATAAATTAAATACACTCTTACTTATGTGGCATACTTGGAAACATAAACATGAAGTATTGCATTCAGAATGGCCTCATGTGGCTAATTTAATTGGCAGGGCCGGCAGTTATCCGGAAATTTGCAGTGGTTATTATTGCAAATAATGGTATGTAGCCCTCGGTTGAATTTGTGAGCTTTCTCCATTATTAAATACTAAATTATGTCACCTGTCCTGCTGGCCAAGAACCAAGAAGTTATTAGCTAGTTGAATCCCATTGTATATAGAGTACTTTGCTCCTCCGCTCATTTTTGCCCTTACACTCTTTATATAGCCTCCCAGAAGCAGAAGCAAAACAAATTTAAAGTTAAACAGGAACTAGCAAGATGGTGTTGAAAAACAATGTTAGACTTTATATCTAGGAATAGAAGATGTCAGGAAACCACCAGCCAGGCCAATTTGATTGACCTGTGTATTCTCTATGTTTCCACTATGCATCATGGAACTGCCTCGTTATGCGATAGTTCTGCTTGTGTCAAAGCAAAGCGTAGGTCAGTAGGTGCACTACTACCGTAACTTTGCTCAGGTCGCATTGTGTCGCGACATTCCAGTTCAACGCTATAGCGCCTATACGCATCAGAAATTCTGGTTGCCTGGTTAAAACCACCTAGTTTGCTTGTATATGTGGATGCAAATTTTAGTATGCTGGATGATACTAAAGAGTAGTCTGTTGTACCTACCAACGGAGACAGTTCATTAATCAACTGTAACCACTATAGATTCCTAGTTTAGATGATCAACTAAAAACAATGTCATTTTTTACCCTTGTAAAGCTCAACAAATTGTAGTAACGGTGATTACAAGAAGCCTACTTATTCAACGAATCAAACTTCATAAACTTGTCAAGGTGGCCAATTAAAAAGAGTATCAAACCGTTAAACAGGATGGAGAGCTAGCCGAAAAGAACTGCAAACAACAAGGAATTAGAAACAACGAGATTGTCTGGTAAGGGTAAAGCCATGGCGTTTTTACCTGGAAAGTGTTGAAGCCTTCAAGGGTCTAATTTGTCTGGTGTTGAAGTTGGCGATTAGATATCAGACTTTAGATGATAACTGAATATATGGTGTAAAACAGATTTTATACTTTTATTTGCTATGTTACAGAGGCGGACTCAGTACAAAAAAGAAAAGAGACAAATCGTTCCTGAACATGCAGCAGCGACAGAGGTAGTATTTGCATTGGAATCGTTCCTGGATTAGTGGTAATATTAATCATTTCATAAATGTTTTCGGTTTCCAGGCTTCAAACTCTCAAAGCCTCCCTCTCATGCCATCGTTCCATGCCATCCCACCGCTACATCGTTATTAATAGCAATTGGAATTTTATTCCGTTTGATATGTGTTATCTGAAACTTAACATTTGTATTTATATATCAAAATTTGTTCAAGTTACTTCATTTTATTTTATTTGAGTTTTTATTTTCTAATAAATAGAGATAACACAATCATATCATAGACTAATTTCGAGAATCAAATATAGATGAGGTGCCCAACATTAGCACTTGGAACAGTATAGTTGATGTAATTATTGTGCTTGATTTTTTTGCATGGCAAACTATCGATTACAATGCAATTAACCTTTTAGATGTGACACCCGGCCCAATTTGGTTGGCTCAGTGTGGCCCATGAGCCCAGGTGCGCATGTTTAGTACCACATTGCTAGTTGAGTAAGGGTGGAGCCAACCTATAAGCCTTTGTTAACCAGCCATAGCACCTTCGGGTTAACCCTTTTACACGAAGCGAGGATGAAAGTGTAAGCAGGGTGATATGTGTACGCGTGCCTGCCCCTCGGAAGGGCTGGGTGGTGCAGCTTTGGAGGACGGGGCGTTACACATGGTATCAAAGCCGACCCTCACGGTTGTGTGTACAGGTCAGTGTGCGGGCATATGGCGCATGGCGCGTGTGGGCTTTGGATGGGACAAACGGCATGGCATATGGCGCCGGCACTAGACGTAAGGTCGTACACCAAGAGGGAACATTTCCGGATATTTGCCCATGTGTGGGTGAGTTGGACCGACGATGACGTCGGGTTCATTGGGGGGGATGAATGTGACACGCGGCCTAATTTGGTTGGCTCAGTGTGGCCCATGAGCGCAGGTGCGCATGTTTAGTACCACATTGCTAGTTGAGCAAGGGTGGAGCCAACCTATAAGCCTTTGTTAACTAGCCATAGCACCTTCGGGTTAACCCTTTTACACGAAGCGAGGACGAAAGTGTAAGCAGGGTGATATGTGTACGCGTGCCTGCCCCTCGGAAGGGCTGGGTGGTGTAGCTTTGGAGGGTAGGGTGTTACGTTAGAGTTGTAGAAAATACATTGTGATAGAGTCTAATGTGGGGTCCATCACATATTCTATATTCATGTCATTTATATCATAAAGCAGGTCCATATGAGATCGCAATTGAAACATATGGTTTCACAGTTTTGTCCGGTTTTAATGGTTCAAGATCATAATTTATCTGATATTGAATTTGGAGAAATTTGCTCTATTAACAATTGAAACATATGGTTTCACAGTTTTACAGTTTTGACACTTCAAACGATGACTTCGCAATTTTGACACTCCAAACATTGTGTTGCTTGATTTCATGACATTCTAACCTTATCCTCCACATTCCATTTTCTTTTTCCTGTTTAGACTACCTAAAATGACGATCTTTCCCCTAAGTTATATTTGACATGTTGCCTTCATTTTTATGCGCCGGGACAACATTACAAAATATAGAATTGGGATTAAGTTTTCAGCCACCTAACTGACATGATGCCACTGGATATTTTTAGCACAAATATCTCTACATTAGACACATCCATAGGTTGCATAGTTCACACACATCTCAACCACCGATTGTATAACTCACATATAATTCATAACTAAACTTTCATTAATTTGGATCAAAATAAGTTCACTCGATGGGTTCATAACTAAACAAAAAGAATAGTAAAAAACAAGAGAAAATATATTAGAAGGGGAGAATGTCAGGAATAGGAAGAAAGAGAGAAAGATAGAGGTAAGCGTACTATCGTCTTTTGATACAAAAGAATAGTAAAAAACAAAAGAAAATATATTAGAAGAAGAGAATGTCACGAAATCAAGCAATGCAATGTTTAGAGTGTCAAAATTGTGAATCTATTGTTTGGAGTGTCAAAATTGCGAAGCCAGGATCAGTAGAGCAAATTTCTCCTGAATTTGAAGGTTAAAAATCTGATTTCAGCTGATAATTGGAAGGGTAAAATAGACTTCACCTGTTGCTAAGCCAGAATCATGCTAACACAGAAAAGTGTCAGACCGACAAACTTAAAATGCACATGTACAAGTGCACAGCTATTGCTTGGCATCTCAAACAGCGGGACACAACAGTTTTGCATGTCTCCGGCTATTCCAATGGTGGGAGGAGAAAAGTTTCGTTGCTAGGTGAAATTGAGCCATACTATTAAGTTATAGATTTTGTCAAGAGCTACAATTTTTATATAAAAACAATTTGTTCAAGTGACTTCATTTTTTTAGTTTCTTAATTATTTTCTGATTAATAGGGATAACACAATCATATCTTAGACTAATTTAAAGAATCAAAGAGAGCTGAGGTGCCTAATATTACCGTTTGCAACAGTAGTTGATGTAATTCCTGGTCTTGAGTTTTTAAAGTTTTTTTGCATGGCTGCAAACAGTCAATTACAATGCAAATTATCCTTTTACAGCTGTAGAAATTACATTGTCATGCAGAGTCTGATGTAAGGTCCATTATATATTCTATATTGGTTTCATTTATATGCTGACTGGCCTGCTGGATCAACCTGCAGCGTTTCATCTGTCCGGTTTCAATGGTTCAAGTGCCTCTTTTTTCTGATATTGAATTTGAAGATTAAAATCACAAGTTTTAGCCGACAATTGGAGGGTAAAATAGACTTTACCTGTTGCTGATAAGTCAGAATCGTACCAAGCAGAACGGGGATGGATTGACGAACTTACAATGCACATAAGTGAGACGGATACAGAGCTACTGCCTGGTTACCAAATCCTCGGCACACAGCAGCTTATCTTGTTGTTGGGAGCAAAAAGTGTTTCATGGCTCGCCGAGCTTGTCCAGTTTCCACACTGCTTGAACAGATGATAGCACATGAATTCCGATTGACGGGATTGATCCAATGCGCCAGGGCACTGCTTGTCCCAATACCTCCTACGCCTAACTACGTGCCAGCAGCCAATCTAGCTAACCTCAGCGACGAGTAACAGAAGGAGAAAAGACATGCACATGCAGTTTGCTTTTCATGGGAAGAAGAGGATGGGAGGGCTGGGGTATTGTAATGAGCCGTCTAGGAGGGTACATATAACGAGCCAGGAGTGAGTATTATAAAGATAAAAGGTCAGCGGGAGACAGTTCTATCGGTAGAAGAAACATATTTATGTTTCTATGTACCTAACTATCTATGCAAATCACAGACTGAAGGAAATAACTACACTAATCAGAGAAATCAGTACATGCATCAATGTTGTGACTGCTCAGATCATATTATTAGAATTTATTTTTATACAAATTCGGTAGAATTTTCACAGTAATTAGAGATATCAGTCCATAAAGCTATGTCATGATAACTCAGATCTTTTTATAAGATTTTTCTGTTTTTCCCACGTGAATCTTCTTCTTCATAACCTGTTACGTGCGATAAGAAACCTAGACGAAACCAATAATGTCCCTCCTGAAGTTCGTCGGGCACTGACCATATCCTGCCAAGTGGCCAAGCGCTGGCCATGGTGACCATATCCTTGCAAGTTGACCATTTGACGACGACATTGTGATCTTTATGTTGACCTATGAACCTACTGTCATCACGACAAATGGTGCGACTTTAATTGATCGTCATACGGCAGTATCGGGTCAGTGCTGCAGCGATAATTCCACTTGCCTTGTCGGCAGGATCCTTTGATCTCTGTATGTGCTCTTGTCTCCCTGCAGAGGACGGCCGGAGCCTGCAGAAGAAGATCATCCCGCGGCCAGAGATCCTGCAAGCATGACAGCCGGAGAGCAGGAAGAGGTTGCTCCTTCCTTCAACCAAGCAGGTCACCTGTGCATTCGAAATCGATCTCCTCCTCCAGTAATGATGCTTCGGCCATTGCTACCTTGTTTCCATATGCAGCCGTGATTCTTTCATGTTGTCTCCTATTCCCATATGCTTTCTACAATTTCTGGCATCATAGAAAATGGCACAGGAAAGAGTAATTAAGTAGAAGTGAATTCTTTACCATTCTACATCAGTTGAAGCTGTTTGCGCCGAACTGGTCGCTGCATGCAACTGGATGCATATGTGTTGGTTTTTGTGTAGCTCCTTAAACTATTAATCAGAGTACTGCCATATAGCCTTGCCAACCCAGACACCCAGTGACGTCCACGTTACAGTATCCAATAAACCTGTATTGTTGCTAGCATTCAACTAGAAACTTACATGATCATAGGGCTACCTATTGCTCTCTTCTCTTAGATTTCCAGTGAACCTTGCTGCCGGCGAGCTTCTCACAATCGTCCACTCAAAATGATGAACACAAGATGCACACGGAAAATTCACTAGTAGAGAATTGGGTGAAGGATTGTAACGGGCGACCAGAGGGGGGGTGAATGGTCGCAGAAGCCAAAACTTTCTAACAAAATTTCTAACCCTTCCCCTAAACACAAAACCTGAATAAATCACGTTTTTCAAATCTGGACAGAACTCTATGTACCTAGTAAACCTGATGTGGACGAAAATTCGTAACTCCGATCGACCTAAAAATTTGTCAGATTAAACTAGATGAAATTACAAAACTAACCCAACTGGAATCACGTCAATCGGACTTACGGATCTTGAGATAAAAATAAAACAAGCAGACTATGTCAGATGCTGACGAGAATTGTAAAGAACCAATCGAGATGCACAAGATCAATCATTATAGATGAAAGATTAAATCGAGTAATTGAACTTACAAAAGTGCATCTAGCCTCCGCCCGAACATCCTCCCTCTCTTAATCGGAGAGATCAACAAAAACCTCTCACTAGAATTCAAACCCTAGGCTAGACCGGAGAGAGGAAAATTGAACCATGGAACCCCAGGGCACGAGTACTGTTCACGGGTACTGTTCACGCGTGAATAGTAACTCGCCGGGAGTCCAAAACGTCCACTTTTTCTCTCAACCCTAGGTGCCACATATTTATATCTCCAAAGGGTGGCACGACCTATTTTCACATAACCCCCCTACACTAAATAAATCCAACGTAGGGGCGTAAATTCCAATTACGTCCTCCATGTCAAATTTTGCGATGTCCGCGATCCCTCCATCTCCGCGATGTGATCCTTGCGATGTCGCACGACCATCCGAAATCGTATCGCGATCGCCAAAATTTCCACCTTCGGCCAACGCACGCCGCACGAGCGTCCCGGTACGATGCATGGCTTTGTGGCTCAACCAGCGAACCCCGGATTTTGTGGCATAATCCGGAAACCTCCCTCGACGTCCTCCCGCCGTGTAGCTAGGTACAGTAGATGTACACTGCACGATCGCCTGTCCCTCGAACGCAAGCCTCGATCCGCCCTTCTCCGCCCCCGCGGTTTTTCGACGCGGCATCCTATCTTCGTTCTTCACTCGTCGCCGCATGTACCTTGTCTCCACCTGTCACCTGCAACCACAACCTGCCAAGAGACACGTCACACGCACACCGTGTTGTCAATCGCTCATCACCAAGGTGCTAGCCCACCGGCATCTCATTGGGCTTTAGTCCCGGTTGGTAGGGTGCAAATATCCCGAAAATCCATCCGGGATAAACCAACCGGGACAAAAGGGGGGGTCTTTTATCCCGGGTCACTCAACCGGGACAAAAGACCCCCTTTTATCCCGGTTGGTAATACCAACCGGGATAAATGGGGTCACCCATGGCCGGCGCTGCAAAAAAAAAAAATTCCCGAGCTCCCAGGAGGCCCCCCACACGCGCACGTCGCAAGTCGCAAGTCACAAGTCACAAGTCACGCGATTTTTCACAAATCACAAGTCACAAGTCACGCGAAAAGGGTTCGAGAATTTAATCCTCTTCCAGCCACCTTCCAGTCACCTCGTTGGGGACCCTTTTATCCCGGTTGGTGTTACCAACCGGGATAAAAGGGGGGGTATTTTATCCCGGTTGGTGTTTCAAACCGGGATAAAAGGCCTCTCAGAGTCTTTTTTCCCACTAGCCTTTGCAACCGGGATAAAAGGTCCCGGTTGGTGAGCCCCCCACCAGTGACCGAGTTTTAGTCCCGGTTGGTGAACCTTTTGTCCCGGACCAACTTTAAACCGGGATAAAAGGGGGCGCATGGAAAGCCAATTCTCTACAAGTGATTGGTGCTGCTAGAACCGGCTGCTTTTGTTCTATATTGCTCTTTTATTTTACTAATAAAACTGGCATCAAGAACTGGCACAGGTGTCGCTAAAATACGCTCACCTGCTTCATAGGCACACTGCTAATTGTCGTGGTCATCTCCATCATGGATGCGGAACGTTTCTTTCCACACCAACATTTCTAGCATGAAGTCCACGCAACAAAACTAGTGCATTATTTTCAATACTACTTTTGTAACTAGACAGAAACACAATAAAAACTACCCTTAATGATGCAATAACTAGAGTTATGTGGAGAGAGGAAAGAGTTCACATTGAACAAAGTGTCACAACATGACAGATGGGTTACCACCACCAAAGGACCTTGTGAGAATGGAAGGCGTCAGTAAAACCCTTTCTGCTGTGTCGTTCCGAACTGTGCAACTCTTTTTCGCAAGCATGTGAATAGGGGAGAAAAAATGAAACAGGTTTTTTTTTTTTGGTACTGTCTGCTTGGTATCGTGTGCTAATTCGACGGCATGTGGTGAACATCGTCATGGTATTGTTGATCGGTCTGTAGTGAACAACTTACTGGAACAACTAAGGTAAAATTCACTGGATTTTGCCTACTTTGCATGCTTTGGAAAGGAATTATGCGCCATGAATAGAATTAACATGTACTGGGCTGACCTAAGTTTATATCTAGAAGCCGAAAGGTATGAGCCCCACCCTGTCCTGGTGATATAATTGGTGGTGCGGTCAATTTGCTGGTCTGACCGCAAATTAGTCAATTGACAGTGGACCAGTGATTAATGTTCCAGGAGGCCCTGTGATTACATAAGTACACTATAGTTGTGCTGGATTGAACGTGTGAGCATTCTCCAATATTTCCTACCAAAACATCTCCATCTTATATGGAGTAGTACTTCACTCCTCACATTTCTTCAGCTCTTATATATAACTTTTCATGACCAGGAGCAGAAGCAATTAAAATTTATGTTAAACATAGACTTTTCTTAGATGAAGCAGAGGATATCGTCTTGATTGGTGTTGGAAAACAGTCACGTAGTGATGCTGTATATCTTAGGAATAGAAGGTGTTAGGAAACTAGCTACCAAGGCAAATAGGGTTTGGCTCACAATTGCGAAAGGAAGGTTCTGGACTGTGTATGTTAGGAATGAGGTACTGTAACCAATTACATCTACCGAAACATTGCTCCAAGGCAACGTAGTGGATCGGCATTCAGTTAGTTGGTCACGTGGTCAATCCGAGAATAAGTACCCTATGGCAGTACTGGGTTGAATATGTGAACTTTATTCCATATTTAATACGGAAACCAAGAAGTAGTTAGCTGAATCACCATCTATTTAACTTCGCTCTCATCCCCTCTTCTGAACCCTTATACATTACTGTTCAGCCCAGATAAATTGGAAGTCACAGAGACTAGCAGCTTCGTGTGGAAAAACAATCTCGTAATAATGTACATCTAGGAGTAGAAGGTGTCAGGAAGCTAACTGCCAGGAATAGATGACTTTGCTGTTTTCCAGGTCGGCGAAGAAGGGTGGGAGCGTGCCGTCGTTGCTGGAGAAGAATCTGTCAAACCTCTAATAAATCATAACCCAACGACCGATTGCTTCACAGTAAGCAGAGAAATATGCTTCTACTACCGAGTCAGGGCAGTAAGCAAGCTGCTGGGTTTCTATGACCATCCTTTCACCAGTTTCCCCGTTGCACGCTTCCTCATCACTCAAGAAGAGAATAGTGATGTCGTACTCGTGCTGCTGGGGTGTTCCGTTGGACTCGATGGTCATTGTGCCTTGAGCTATGGGCTAGGTAGGATCATACTGGAATCTGTATGACCTAACATAGCCTCCAGCAGTTGTCTGCGTTCATAGCACAAGAGAAACAAGCTACGTTAGCAGTGTATCTAGCTATTCATATCCAATCCATGTATGGATACATCCGTTGGGGGAAGATGCCGGGGGAGCTCGAGAGTAGCAGGTAGATCTGTACCTATTTCGGCGCAGGCCCGACGAAGTGAGACTGCTGTTGAAATTTTTTGAAGTATATCTTAAATATCACCCCATTTTTTTTCTTTTGTGTAGCTTATGTATCGTTTCATGGTGAATACTATTTGATTGGGTTTAATGTTCCTTTTAGGCAAACACTTTTGTTGAGCAGGTTTAATGGTTTTTTGGGCGACTTTAGCAATCTTGTCAGCGCCTACTTTTGTAATTTTTTTAAAGCTAACATTAAACAAACAGATGGGTCTATATGGGAATATCCTTTGTGTCACTACTTTTAGGTACTAGCATAGTTGTTTCTAATTTGAGAGAGTGAAGAGGCAGTAGGCTGCTCAGAGAGCCGATTGGCTATATCTTATATGAACTATTACTTGGCTTATCCTGTTTCTTCTGCCTTTATTATATATTACTCTTGGTTAACAATAGCTAGCTATTCCAAAGCAGGAGCAAATAAATTCAAAGTTAAACATAGACTTTGAGGTTATAGGATAAAAGAAGACAAATATCTTCAAATTAGATCTAACTACCTTTTATGATGATGCCATCAGATGTAACATCATGGAACGTGGCAAATAAAACTAGCGTACATGGTGAGTATCATGTGAGATTTTGTAACATGTTTTTTAATATGAAATTAGCGTGATGTTGTTTTCTACCATGACACATGTTCTAAGGTTTTGAGAAGAAAACGAGTGATGTCAATTCTGTACACTGTGACATGGTAGTATTCCACATCAATTCTATACACCATCTTCCCATACATTTACATGTACTAGTAGTGGACGCGTACTACAAGCTCCCTCTCGACTCGGCCGCGCACGGGCGTGACGCCGAACGCCGCACTCACCGTCCGGCGGGCTGATCTTCTGTTATTTAACTAAATTCTTTATGAGGTAATAGAAATAATATATATTTATATAGTTTTTATTTTGGAAAATAGGATAAATAGGCAAAATATCTTCTAATTAGATCTAACTACATGTTTCTCCCATAAGGTAACATGACCTGTTTTCCCATGATGCAAGCTAACATCTTTGTAGAATATATGTGAGGTAACATGACAAGGTGACATCTTTGGTTTCGCTAAGAATAACGTGACATCTCTTTTTTCCTAATATAATCTGAGGCAACGCGATATTAGGTAACACCATACTAATAGGCTTGCCTTCATATCAAGGTGGACAAGCAAGCACTGAGACTAAAGTACTTACTACACATTGTTATGAACGACGTATGGAAATATGAAGTAAAGAATCAAGCCACAGAGGAGACACACGATTTAACATGGAAAACCCCTTCGATGTGAAGGGGAAAAACCACGGGCACCAGCCAGCAACAATCTCACTATCTCAAGAGTTTTTGGGTTACCCGCCTATGGCGGCTTACAAGAGAATCAAGTCTCCACGAAACCCTAGCAAGGGTGTATATGCTGTACCGTACCAAGCCTCCGGCGATGGACCTCCGCTCCGTCAGAAGCCCGGCCTATATCCTGGAGTGAATTTGGAACAACTCCAACACACATAATCCTATTCTCTATATGAATTCTGCATATCCTATATATGCCCGTCAATTATTTACTATCGGCGATGGCCGCCATTTTTTTTTCTCCGTGCATGTTGTGAGTAGCTCCGTGATGGCCGCGATCCGAGATGGCCGGCATATTTTTCTCGGTGCGTGGGGATTAGCTAGCTAGGTGATTGTATAATTTTCTTGTTTATATATTACTTTTATTATTTAAATGTTTTAACTTGTTCTAAAAATAGATGACTATGATTTCTTTTAACTCTTACCTCTTAGCAAAGCCAACATGTATGAAATTACAACTATG
This sequence comes from Setaria italica, assembly GCF_000263155.2. Classification (NCBI taxonomy): domain Eukaryota; kingdom Viridiplantae; phylum Streptophyta; class Magnoliopsida; order Poales; family Poaceae; genus Setaria; species Setaria italica. The sequence continues at coordinate 45,048,960 of NC_028458.1, forward strand.
CATGCGTTCCCTTCGAAGATCCGACCAGTGTTAAAACCTAAAGCTTGATTATTGATCCGTAGCGCACTGATGGTCCTAGTTTGAAGATGGAGAACAGAAGTCATATCTAACAGAACAGAGAGTAGAAATCATCTTCCCTGTGACTTGCAAGCTAATAAGGTTGGCCCGGCTGAAATTTGTTAAAGAAAAACCTTCTAGAACATGTATCTATTCCCTTCCCTGTCTTTATCTTGCCATCCTTCGTAAAAGATAAGATTGAGTTTATGAATCTAAGGTCATTGCTTTATGAATCTTTCTTGACTATAAAAAATATTATTGCATTACATCCTAATTTTCATTATCATATCGTATGAACATATAGCACGCGCTTGCCGCAATGGCATGGTTACTAATCAATCTAGAAAAGTACAGGATAACTCATATCAACCTAATCAATTTAAATAACTTTTTAGTTCAGCTCACGACCCTGTACGAGGAATGCAGCCGATCCTGTGTCCAGGTGGTGGATCGGTGTTGGAGTTAGTTACTCAGGGCATTCTTAATGGTAGTTTCATGGGCAATAAATGAGCGGCCATGTAGGCAGTTCTGGTGACATGGCACACTATTTATGAGGTGATAGAAAAAACTAGTTTCAGGGATGAAATCATGTGCTATACATTTGTCAAAATGTTTGTTTCTTGCATGTAGTCTTGGAAATAACAAAGCATGAAACAATGCATTGTGTGATCTATTTCATCTATAAATTAAATACACTCTTACTTATGTGGCATACTTGGAAACATAAACATGAAGTATTGCATTCAGAATGGCCTCATGTGGCTAATTTAATTGGCAGGGCCGGCAGTTATCCGGAAATTTGCAGTGGTTATTATTGCAAATAATGGTATGTAGCCCTCGGTTGAATTTGTGAACTTTCTCCATTATTAAATACTAAATTATGTCACCTGTCCTGCTGGCCAAGAACCAAGAAGTTATTAGCTAGTTGAATCCTATTGTATATAGAGTACTTTGCTCCTCCGCTCATTTTTGCCCTTACACTCTTTATATAGCCTCCCAGAAGCAGAAGCAAAACAAATTTAAAGTTAAACAGGAACTAGCAAGATGGTGTTGAAAAACAATGTTAGACTTTATATCTAGGAATAGAAGATGTCAGGAAACTACCAGCCAGGCCAATTTGATTGACCTGTGTATTCTCTATGTTTCCACTATGCATCATGGAACTGCCTCGTTATGCGATAGTTCTGCTTGTGTCAAAGCAAAGCGTAGGTCAGTAGGTGCACTACTACCGTAACTTTGCTCAGGTCGCATTGTGTCGCGACATTCCAGTTCAACGCTATAGCGCCTATAGGCATCAGAAATTCTGGTTGCCTGGTTAAAACCACCTAGTTTGCTTGTATATGTGGATGCAAATTTTAGTATGCTGGATGATACTAAAGAGTAGTCTGTTGTACCTACCAACGGAGACAGTTCATTAATCAACTGTAACCACTATAGATTCCTAGTTTAGATGATCAACTAAAAACAATGTCATTTTTTACCCTTGTAAAGCTCAACAAATTCTAGTAACGGTGATTACAAGAAGCCTACTTATTCAATGAATCAAACTTCATAAACTTGTCAAGGTGGCCAATTAAAAAGAGTATCAAACTGTTAAACAGGATGGAGAGCTAGCCGAAAAGAACTGCAAACTACAAGGAATTAGAAACAACGAGATTGTCTGGTAAGGGTAAAGCCATGGCGTTTTTACCTGGAAAGTGTTGAAGCCTTCAAGGGTCTAATTTGTCTGGTGTTGAAGTTGGCGATTAGATATCAGACTTTAGATGATAACTGAATATATGGTGTAAAACAGATTTTATACTTTTATTTGCTATGTTACAGAGGCGGACTCAGTAAAAAAAGAAAAGAGACAAATCGTTCATGAACATGCAGCAGCGACAGAGGTAGTATTTGCATTGGAATCTCGAACCACCGGTACCAAACAAGCAAATGCAAACCCTGAAAGCGTCCAATCAACATTATGCAGCCATGCATGTAGGCATCCAATTTTCAGATGCCTCCGGTTCCCAAGTGGTTCTTTTCTTTCTCTGCTGTTGTCCAGCATAGGCTACTCTTTATGTTAGACGTTTCCTGTGGTTTGCTTTAATATGATAGGTAGGACAGTGAGCTGTGTGCTTTACTCACTCTGCTTTCAAGCAAAAATTAAAAAAGAAAAAAAAGGGGGAAAGAGAGGGACATTGTTTTTACGTGGATACAAGTTACTAGGAATACTGCCAGTATTGATTTGGAATGTATTTATTTGGTTGACCTGATGATTATGCACATGGATGGCCAGTGAAAATGTCTCTCTTACAAGCCGGAACGGATGACTTATCCATAGCATTTTATAAATGGTCGGCTTGGGGAGCTCATGCCGATTAGTATTTATCTAGTAGCGCGTCATTTTACTTAATGACCATCACCTCAAGTATGGATTCTAAGCAATAAAAATTACTACATAATGTTTCAAGAGAATTTAATTTTGTACTGAGCTCAAAACATAATAGTTCTTTCAGGAAAAATCACAGTACTTCTTTTCCTACCTCTAATGAAACAAACAGTAGATCTTCTGATAGCCCTGATCTCGAGCTATATTTTGAGGTACGATTTAAGGTACCATCACACTACTATATTTTCTTCACAATGAGCCACACATTTTGAAACGGAGGTGCCATTAGATGGAAATAAAAGCAAAGAGGTGATGCGAACAAAAAGCACAGTAAGTTACTAGGATACGATGAAAGCCAGTACAGATTTGGAATGTATTTCTTTTGTAGGCCTGATGACTATGCACATGGATGGCCAGTGGAAATGACCCTTTTACAAGCCAGCACGGTTGACTTATCCGTGCCCTTTTTCAGAAGGCCGGTGCGGTGATTTGATATGGATTAGTAGTAATATTAATCATTTCATAAATGTTTTCGGTTTCCAGGCTTCAAACTCTCAAAGCCTCCCTCTCATGCCATCGTTCCATGCCATCCCACCGCTACATCGTTATTAATAGCAATTGGAATTTTATTCCGTTTGATATGTGTTATCTGAAACTTAACATTTGTATTTATATATCAAAATTTGTTCAAGTTACTTCATTTTATTTTATTTGAGTTTTTATTTTCTAATAAATAGAGATTACACAATCATATCATAGACTAATTTCGAGAATCAAATATAGATGAGGTGCCCAACATTAGCACTTGGAACAGTATAGTTGATGTAATTATTGTGCTTGATTTTTTTGCATGGCAAACTATCGATTACAATGCAATTAACCTTTTAGATGTGACACCCGGCCCAATTTGGTTAGCTCAGTGTGGCCCATGAGCTCATGTGCGCATGTTTAGTACCACATTGCTAGTTGAGTAAGGGTGGAGCCAACCTATAAGTCTTTGTTAACCAGCCATAGCACCTTCGGGTTAACCCTTTTACACGAAGCGAGGATGAAAGTGTAAGTAGGGTGATATGTGTACGCATGCCTGCCCCTCGGAAGGGCTGGGTGGTGCAGCTTTGGAGGACGGGGCGTTACACATGGTATCAAAGCCGACCCTCACGGCTGCGTGTACAGGTCAGTGTGCGGGCATATGGTGCATGGCGCGTGTGGGCTTTGGATGGGACAAACGGCATGGCATATGGCGCCGGCACTAGACGTAAGGTCGTACACCAAGAGGGAACATTTCCGGATATTTGCCCATGTGTGGGTGAGTTGGACCGACGATGACGTCGGGTTCATTGGGGGGGGGATGAATGTGACACGCGGCCTAATTTGGTTGGCTTAGTGTGGCCCATGAGCGCAGGTGCGCATGTTTAGTACCACCTTACTAGTTGAGCAAGGGTGGAGCCAACTTATAAACCTTTGTCAACTAGCCATAGCACCTTCGGGTTAACCCTTTTACACGAAGCGAGGACGAAAGTGTAAGCAGGGTGATATGTGTACGCGTGCCTGCCCTTCGGAAGGGCTGGGTGGTGTAGCTTTGGAGGGTAGGGTGTTACATTAGAGTTGTAGAAAATACATTGTGATAGAGTCTAATGTGGGGTCCATCACATATTCTATATTCATGTCATTTATATCATAAAGCAGGTCCATATGAGATCGCAATTGAAACATATGGTTTCACAGTTTTGTCCGGTTTTAATGGTTCAAGATCATAATTTATCTGATATTGAATTTGGAGAAATTTGCTCTATTAACAATTGAAACATATGGTTTCACAGTTTTACAGTTTTGACACTTCAAACGATGACTTCGCAATTTTGACACTCCAAACATTGTGTTGCTTGATTTCATGACATTCTAACCTTATCCTCCACATTCCATTTTCTTTTTCCTGTTTAGACTACCTAAAATGACGATCTTTCCCCTAAGTTATATTTGACATGTTGCCTTCATTTTTATGCGCCGGGACAACATTACAAAATATAGAATTGGGATTAAGTTTTCAGCCACCTAACTGACATGATGCCACTGGATATTTTTAGCACAAATATCTCTACATTAGACACATCCATAGGTTGCATAGTTCACACACATCTCAACCACCGATTGTATAACTCACATATAATTCATAACTAAACTTTCATTAATTTGGATCAAAATAAGTTCACTCGATGGGTTCATAACTAAACAAAAAGAATAGTAAAAAACAAGAGAAAATATATTAGAAGGGGAGAATGTCAGGAATAGGAAGAAAGAGAGAAAGATAGAGGTAAGCGTACTATCGTCTTTTGATACAAAAGAATAGTAAAAAACAAAAGAAAATATATTAGAAGAAGAGAATGTCACGAAATCAAGCAATGCAATGTTTAGAGTGTCAAAATTGTGAATCTATTGTTTGGAGTGTCAAAATTGCGAAGCCAGGATCAGTAGAGCAAATTTCTCCTGAATTTGAAGGTTAAAAATCTGATTTCAGCTGATAATTGGAAGGGTAAAATAGACTTCACCTGTTGCTAAGCCAGAATCATGCTAACACAGAAAAGTGTCAGACCGACAAACTTAAAATGCACATGTACAAGTGCACAGCTATTGCTTGGCATCTCAAACAGCGGGACACAACAGTTTTGCATGTCTCCGGCTATTCCAATGGTGGGAGGAGAAAAGTTTCGTTGCTAGGTGAAATTGAGCCATACTATTAAGTTATAGATTTTGTCAAGAGCTACAATTTTTATATAAAAACAATTTGTTCAAGTGACTTCATTTTTTTAGTTTCTTAATTATTTTCTGATTAATAGGGATAACACAATCATATCTTAGACTAATTTAAAGAATCAAAGAGAGCTGAGGTGCCTAATATTACCGTTTGCAACAGTAGTTGATGTAATTCCTGGTCTTGAGTTTTTAAAGTTTTTTTGCATGGCTGCAAACAGTCAATTACAATGCAAATTATCCTTTTACAGCTGTAGAAATTACATTGTCATGCAGAGTCTGATGTAAGGTCCATTATATATTCTATATTGGTTTCATTTATATGCTGACTGGCCTGCTGGATCAACCTGCAGCGTTTCATCTGTCCGGTTTCAATGGTTCAAGTGCCTCTTTTTTCTGATATTGAATTTGAAGATTAAAATCACAAGTTTTAGCCGACAATTGGAGGGTAAAATAGACTTTACCTGTTGCTGATAAGTCAGAATCGTACCAAGCAGAACGGGGATGGATTGACGAACTTACAATGCACATAAGTGAGACGGATACAGAGCTACTGCCTGGTTACCAAATCCTCGGCACACAGCAGCTTATCTTGTTGTTGGGAGCAAAAAGTGTTTCATGGCTCGCCGAGCTTGTCCAGTTTCCACACTGCTTGAACAGATGATAGCACATGAATTCCGATTGACGGGATTGATCCAATGCGCCAGGGCACTGCTTGTCCCAATACCTCCTACGCCTAACTACGTGCCAGCAGCCAATCTAGCTAACCTCAGCGACGAGTAACAGAAGGAGAAAAGACATGCACATGCAGTTTGCTTTTCATGGGAAGAAGAGGATGGGAGGGCTGGGGTATTGTAATGAGCCGTCTAGGAGGGTACATATAACGAGCCAGGAGTGAGTATTATAAAGATAAAAGGTCAGCGGGAGACAGTTCTATCGGTAGAAGAAACATATTTATGTTTCTATGTACCTAACTATCTATGCAAATCACAGACTGAAGGAAATAACTACACTAATCAGAGAAATCAGTACATGCATCAATGTTGTGACTGCTCAGATCATATTATTAGAATTTATTTTTATACAAATTCGGTAGAATTTTCACAGTAATTAGAGATATCAGTCCATAAAGCTATGTCATGATAACTCAGATCTTTTTATAAGATTTTTCTGTTTTTCCCACGTGAATCTTCTTCTTCATAACCTGTTACGTGCGATAAGAAACCTAGACGAAACCAATAATGTCCCTCCTGAAGTTCGTCGGGCACTGACCATATCCTGCCAAGTGGCCAAGCGCTGGCCATGGTGACCATATCCTTGCAAGTTGACCATTTGACGACGACATTGTGATCTTTATGTTGACCTATGAACCTACTGTCATCACGACAAATGGTGCGACTTTAATTGATCGTCATACGGCAGTATCGGGTCAGTGCTGCAGCGATAATTCCACTTGCCTTGTCGGCAGGATCCTTTGATCTCTGTATGTGCTCTTGTCTCCCTGCAGAGGACGGCCGGAGCCTGCAGAAGAAGATCATCCCGCGGCCAGAGATCCTGCAAGCATGACAGCCGGAGAGCAGGAAGAGGTTGCTCCTTCCTTCAACCAAGCAGGTCACCTGTGCATTCGAAATCGATCTCCTCCTCCAGTAATGATGCTTCGGCCATTGCTACCTTGTTTCCATATGCAGCCGTGATTCTTTCATGTTGTCTCCTATTCCCATATGCTTTCTACAATTTCTGGCATCATAGAAAATGGCACAGGAAAGAGTAATTAAGTAGAAGTGAATTCTTTACCATTCTACATCAGTTGAAGCTAGCTGTTTGCGCCGAACTGATCGCTACATGCAACTGGATGCATATGTGTTGGTTTTTGTGTAGCTCCTCAAACTATTAATCAGAGTACTGCCATTTAGCCTTGCCAACCCAGACACCCAGTGACGTCCACGTTACAGTATCCAATAAACCTGTATTGTTGCTAGCATTCAACTAGAAACTTATATGATCATAGGGCTACCTATTGCTCTCTTCTCTTAGATTTCCAGTGAACCTTGCTGCCGGCGAGCTTCTCACAATCGTCCACTCAAAATGATGAACACAAGGTGCACACGGAAAATTGGTGCTGCTAGAACCGGCTGCTTTTGTTCTATATTGCTCTTTTATTTTACTAAGGGCCTGTTTGGTTTCGGTTGCTTATTATAAGCAACTTAAAGTTGCTTATTGTAGTTACATATTTTTAGCGGTAGGTGTTTGGTTTGGGTTGCTTATCTGCATTAAATGAGGCTGCTATTGACATATTTGCCCCTGTACATGCCATCCCATTTCCCTCTACCCCTAATAATTACCCTGAAGTTGGCGCCATGAGCTTCCTGGCCCTTGGCGCCAGATGAAGTTGGCGCCAGGAGCTGCCTGGCCCTTGGCGCCAGATGCAATTGGCGCCAATTCCAGTACTAGGAGCCAGCATCCTATTTTTGTTCGGGCTTTCTTTTGGCTGCCACGGTGCTGGGAGCCAAATTTTTTTATTCAAATCAAATGTTGTTCAACATTCTACAAATAACATCGTTACAAAGCAATAAAGCTAAGATCTATTGAACAGTCCATCGGCAATCCAATCCCTAAATTGGTTCATGTCCTGATCTTCATCCCCGTGTTGACTAGTATCCGCATTGTTTTGTGACGACGATGCGTTCGAAGGCGCCACATAGCATTCATCATGATCCGCCCTCTCAAAGTCCACATCAGCAAGTGCACTCTCCCTAATGAAGTTATGAATTGCCATGCAAGCGATAATTATGTTGCTTTGCCTTGCCATTGGATATGCCGGTAAATCACGCAAAATACGCCATTTGTTTTTTAAAACTCCAAAAGACCTCTCAATCACATTCCTTAGTGATGAATGGGCATAATTGAAAAGCTCTTTTTTACCTCTTGGGAGTGGTCCTTGTCGAAACTCTAGGATATGATATTTCGTACCCTTGTCGAAAGCAATTAATCAGAAGCTAAGATAAGAATGCTTACAAAAGGTAAGGACTCAACATCTTCATCATCCATCTCTTCTTCATCCACCGTGTTCATGAACGATGGAAAGTTTATTGCACCTGAATTAGATGTGCCACGTCTGGAGCCACTGAATTGAGATAACCTTCCCCGTACTGGTGGACGGAGGGGAGGACTTGCACCTACAGTTTTCAAAATATGGTCCAAACAGTAAGCACACAGTTAAATAGATAGTTTCTAAATGGAGTGAAATAACTAAATTGCACAACATAATTGGACAGACTCAATTCTGATTGTTTCTAAATGGAGTGAAATAACTAAATTGCACAGGCAAAGAACTAAATCAGAAATAACTAATTGAGTGAAACAACTAAATTAGAAATTTACATTAGAATTGCACACGATCAGAATTGATAGTTTCTAAATTGAGTCAAATAACTAAATTGCACACACAATTCTAATTGAGTGTGCAATTCTAATTGAGTCAAATAACTAAATTGCTTCTGACTAATTTCTTCTGATTAATTGTTTCAAATTCTAGTTGAGTCAAATAACTAAATTGCTTCTAATTAATTGCACCTGAATTAATTGTTTCAAGTTCTAATTGAGTCAAATAAGTAATTGAGTGAAACAACTAAATCAGAATTGTTTATAAATTCTCATCAAATGCCTAAATTGTTTGAAGGCTCCCAACATTAGAATTGCACAACACATGGCATCTACAACATTTGTACAAACAACTAACAGTTTGCCAGCAGTAGCATTGGACAGTAGCATTGGAACATGTCTAAATTGTTCTAATTCTCCCAACAGTAGCATTGGACAACACATGTACAATATATCTACAAGTCATACATGTACAAATGAACCATACCATAATCATGATGAAGGAAAGAATGTGAACCTGCGAGCGGCGAATGTGAAGCGCTGACACTCTTTCCACGGGCACGGCCACTACCTCGTGTAGCACTCCTTCCCCGGCCGATTGGAACACCACTTGTGCTTTGATGGGGAGGTTGAAACGAGCCTAGTCTCCCGCCATCGGCACGCCCTCTTCCACGATCGAGTAATGCCGAGTACTCATCGATGTAGGGGAATTCCTCTTGCTGTGAGTTGAGATCAAGATTCTCCATCCCAACCCTCCGCAACGATACACTAGGAGCTGCCCGTGGTTGCTCAGACCATTGGGACAGGAGCTCAAACTCATCGGGGTCGGGGACGCCAAGGGGTTGAGGGAAGGATGGACCTGTCGAGGATGAGGCCCCCTGCGAAAAAAAATACGGTAACCGTCCATGATTTCAGGTTTGGGGCTGGGTTGCGGAATACGGCCGGCGGCGGATCGAGATGTAGCTGGAGGACCACGGCCGGCGGCGGATCCAGATGTGGCTGGAGGGCCTCGGCCGACGGCGGATCGAGATGTGGCTGGAGGACCTCGGCCGGCGGCGGATGGAGATTCACTTGGATCGAGATTGAACAGGGGGTGGGGCGGTTTGGATGCGCAAGGGGCCGTCGCTGGCTTCGAAGCGCATGGCCCGTCGGTGGCGTGGGTACGCAAGGGGGGGGGGCGGCGGCAGGCGAACCTGAATAGTGAGGGGGCGGTGGTGGCGGGGACTATGCAGAGGTGGGC
>NC_028458.1:45058853-45102860 GCF_000263155.2 Setaria italica
AAGGGGACCTTACCCCGCATGGACGATTGTGGACCCCAATGGCCCCCACACCAGTCCACCGTCCCCCATGCAATCACCAAACATGTGGTCAAGCCCAATTCCCTTGGGTACAATGCCCCACGGTCAGGATCGTCACGTACTATGACTGCACCTGTACCCACATGGGGGCACCAGGGGAATAAGTTCCAGAGAGAGTGGGGAAGGTACTCCCGCGTCCTGGTTCAATCAGGGACCTAGGCTTCCCTATCCCCATACTAGGGTATGAAATTAGTACTTTCCAACACTTGACGACGAAAGCCGACACATTTCAGCCTTAGCATATTTATCACTGGGGAGAGAGAAAGGTGGAGTAAATGAGGGTAGGGGTGTAAAGAGCACCTCATAAGCAAAATAAGCAGCTCTTGTGTTTCTTATTTGCTTATAATAAGCAACCCCATAAGCAAGATTGATTGGTTTCATAAGCAACTTATTTTCTTATTTTAAGTTGCTTATGCATAAGGAGGAGAAACCAAACAGGCCCTAATAAAACTGGCATCAAGAACTGGCACGCTGCCCGGAATGTGCGGAAGTGGCACAGGTGTGGCTAAAATACGCTCACCTGCTTCATAGGCACACTACTAATTGTCGTTGTCATCTCCATCATGGATGCGCAACGTTTCTTTCCACACCAACATTTCTAGCATGAAGTCCACGCAACAAAACTAGTGCATTATTTTCAATAATACTTTTGTAACTAGACAGAAACACAATAAAAACTTCCCTTAATGATGCAATAACTAGAGTTATGTGGAGAGAGGAAAGAGTTGACATAGAACAAAGTGTCACAATATGACAGATGGGTTACCACCACCAAAGGACCTTGTGAGAACGGAAGGCGTCAGTAAAACCCTTTCTGCTGTGTCGTTCCAAACTGTGCAACTCTTTTTCACAAGCATGTGAATAGGGGAGAAAAAAATGAAACAGGTTTTTTTTTTGGTACTGTCTGCTTGGTATCGTGTGCTAATTCGACGGCATCTGGTGAACATCGTCATGGTATTGTTGATCGGTCTGTAGTGAACAACTTACTGGAACAACTAAGGTAAAATTCACTGGATCTTGCCTACTTTGCATGCTTTGGAAAGGAATTATGCGCCATGAATAGAATTAACATGTACTGGGCTGACCTAAGTTTATATCTAGAAGCCGAAAGGTATGAGCCCCACTCTGTCCTGGTGACATAATTGGTGGTGCGGTCAATTTGCTGGTCTGACCGCAAATTAGTCAATTGACAGTGGACCAGTGATTAATGTTCCAGGAGGCCCTGTGATTATATAAGTACACTATAGTTGTGCTGGATTGAACGTGTGAGCATTCTCCAATATTTCCTACCAAAACATCTCCATCTTATATGGAGTAGTACTTCACTCACATTTCTTCAGCTCTTATATATAACTTTTCATGACCAGGAGCAGAAGCAATTAAAATTTATGTTAAACATAGACTTTTCTTAGATGAAGCAGAGGATATCATCTTGATTAGTGTTGGAAAACAGTCACGTAGTGATGCTGTATATCTTAGGAATAGAAGGTGTTAGGAAACTAGCTACCAAGGCAAATGTATCTACATGTATATTATCTCTGATTCTACTCTACGTGACTGGCCGGAGTCGATAGGGTTTGGCTCACAATTGCGAAAGCAAGGTTCAGGACTGTGTATGTTAGGAATGTGGTACGACTGTAACCAATTACATCTACCGAAACATTGCTCCAAGGCAACGTAGTGGATCGATCGGCATTCAGTTAGTTGGTCACGTGGTCAATCCGAGAATAAGTACCCTATGGCAGTACTGGGTTGAATATGTGAACTTTATTCTATATTTAATACGGAAACCAAGAAGTAGTTAGCTGAATCACCATCTTAAATAGAGCACTTCGCTCTCATCCCCTCTTCTGAACCCTTATACGTTACTGTTCAGCCGTGATAAATTGGAAGTCACAGAGACTAGCAGCTTCGTGTGGAAAAACAATCTCGTAATAATGTACATCTAGGAGTAGAAGGTGTCAGGAAGCTAACTGCCAAGAATAGATGACTTTGCTGTTTTACATCAGAGTGGATCGTGCAGTGTGCCCCGGAGACACGGTCGAAGCATGCCCGCCCCACATGTGTGTTTCTGAAGAGATGCTCTGGTCCGGGTTTCTTCGTGTGGTCTTCTAGCGTTGCCAACATATATCCTCCATATAGTCCTAACCTAGAACTAATTGAGTTTTAGTGTAAATACTTGGGAAGTATGTTTGAGAAACTATGCTTGCATGTGTGTGGAAAGTGTTTGTGTTGAATTGTGACATGAATTTCAGACTACCTGTTTATGGACACAACATATTTGTGGTTTTCAGGGCTGCAGAGTTATACAACTTGTAATTATTGCCTATTTTAGTTATACAGCATATAATTATTCTCTCCTTTTCTTACTAGGCTTTGGTTGTTTTACAATTGGAAAAATTATCTTTTGGTTGTTTCATTTGCATTACCAATTTAAGTCGTAGCATTAGCACGGGCATCCTGCTAGTGATAAGTAGGACAGTGAGCTGTGCTTCGCTCATTCTGCATTCAAAGCAAAAATTAAAAAAACCAAAAAAATGGGAATGAGAGGGACATGATTTTTACGTGGATATAAGTTACTAGGAAGAAATCCAGTATTGATTTGTAATGTATTTATTTGGTAGGTCTAACGACTATGCACATGGAGGGGCAGTGAAAATTGCTCGTTTACAAGACGGCACGGATGACTTATCCGTGGCCTTTTTTGAATTGCCAGCACGGTGAGCTGATACGGATTAGTATGAGATGCCGGTGGGCTAGTACCTTGGTGATGAGCGATTGACAACACGGTGTGCGTGTGACGTGTCTCTTGGCAGGTGTGGTTGCAGGTGACAGGTGGAGACGAGGTACATGCGGCGACGAGTGAAGAACAGGGATAGGATGCCATGCCGACGAACCGTGGGACGGTGAAGGGTGGATCAAGGCTCGCGTTCGAGGGACAGGCGATCGTGCGGTGTACGTCTACTGTACCTGGCTACACGGCGAGAGGACGTCAAGGGAGGTTTTCGGATTACACCACAAAATCCGGGGTTCGCTGGTTGAGCCATAAAGCCATGCATCGTACCGGGACGCTCGTGCGGCGAGCGTTGGCCGAAGATGGAGATTCCGGCGATCGCGATACGATTTCGGATGGTCGTGCGGCGACATCGCGAGGATCACATCACGGAGATGGAGGAATCGCGGACATCGCGGAATTTGTCATGGAGGACGTAACTGGAATTTACGCACCTACGTTAAATTTATTTAGCGTAGGGGGTTATGTGTAAATAGGCTGTGCCACCCTAAGGATATAAATACGTGGCACCTAGGGTTGAGAGAGTTCGAGCCCTTTTGCTACAGGCGGCGCTACAGTACTCGCGATTACTGTTCATCGCGGTTAGTTACTGTTCATCGCGGTTACTGTTCACGCGCGGTACTGTTCATCGTCGCAGGTACTGTTCATCTCTCTCTAGTCTAGCCTAGGGTTTCAATCTAAGTGAGGGATTTTTATTGATCTCTCCAATTAAGAGAGGGAGGATGTTTGGGCGGAGGCTAGATGCACTTTTGTAAGCACATTACTTGTCTCAATTTTTCATATTAGTGAATTAATCTATGTGCTTGTGCGTCATGTTGTGCTGCGGTTAAGATTGATTTGATCCATCTAAAATCATGCTAGGGCATCTTATTAGAGCTTAATCTATTCTCGTCATTGTCTGATACAGTCTGCTTGTTCCTTTAATATCTCAAGATCCGAAAGTCCGATTGACATGATTCCAGTTGGGTTAGTTGCATAATTTTGTATAGATTTTTCTGTCAAATTTTTAGGTTGATCGGTCTTACGGATTTTCGTCCATATCCTTTTTATTAAGGAAACAGTATTCTGTCCAGATTTGAAAAACGTGATTTAATTAAGTTTTGAGAGGAAGGGGAAGTGTTAAACTTTATTTTTTTGAACTTGCGCCCATTCACCCCCCCTCTGGTCGCCGTTTCGGTCCTTCAATTGGTATCAGAGCCGGTTTAGGTTTTCTATACCTTAATCGGTGCTGAAAGCTATGGCGACCAATGAAAAGTTTGATGTTCGCGCTCCGTTTTTTGATGGGACTGATTATGATTACTGGAAGGCACGTATGACCAACTATCTCAAAGGCAAGTCGCTGAAGCTATGGAAAATCACACAAAATGCCACATATGTGATTCCAGCTGAGGAACCGACTGACGCCGCTGAGATCGGGCTTCTTGAAACAAATCATCGTGCTGTTGCTATTTTACAGGCTTCTATTTGTAAAACTGAATATGATCGGGTTTCTAGTGAAGATCTCGCTTATCAGATCTGGGAGAAACTTAGAAAATATCATGAAGGCTCAAACACTGTGAAAAACCGAAAATTTGAGATTCACCGAAAAGAGTTTGATGCTTTTTGCCAATTGCCTAGTGAGTCTATTGATGACATGTTTGCACGTTTTCAAGTGATTGTTAATAAGATGAAGGCCATGAATAGAAATATGCCTTATGATGATCATGCTAGGGCTCTCAGATTATTACATTCACTTAATGATGAATGGGATATGAAAGTTGAGGCGATCGTTGAATCTGTAGGTTATGAAACTCTCACCACTGATGAGCTTTACAGTAAGCTCAAATCAAAAGAGATTGAAATTGTTTCTAAGCGTAAATTGAAAAATCCCATGGCTGCTTCTTCTTCTGACGTTCCAATGGCTTTGGTTTCTGGAAATAAGACTAACACTAATGCTAATCCAAATGTTTCCAGTTTTGCTTTGTCTTCTTTGTGTCATGTTGCAGATGAGGAGTTGGAGGTGCTAGATGATGATCAGCTTGTACTGCTCTCCAACAAGTTTAAGCGTGTGTATGACAACAGGCGTAATAGAAGACGTTCAGATGGTTGCTTCAACTGTGGTGAGCGAGGACACTTTGCTGCTGATTGCCCAAACAAGCAGAGATCTTTTGAGCAGGGCAATAACTCCTCCAGGCGCCAGGAGAAGTTCAGGGAGAGGAAGAAGAAGAAGGATAAGCAATGGAAGAAAGGCGGACAAAAATACTCTGACAAGCAAGTCGCTAAGGCTGCAAATGTTTTGTTATCTTCTCTTGGACAGTATGTTTCAGGTGGCTCGTCAGACTCCAGCGATTCAGATTCCGAGGATGAGACACCCAAGAAGAAGACAGACGGACTTTGCTTCATCACTGACGCCGGCATCAATGATGGGATATGTACTATGGCCTTGGAGGGTGATGCATCAACCGACAGCAACAATGAAACTTCTGATGATGAGGTAGATACTTCTGCAGAACAAAGAATAGCTAATTTAACTAAAATTGTTCATAAGCAAAATAAAGTGTTGGCTAAACTTAAAACTGATTATGATAAAACTTGTGCTGAACTAGCTACTCTCAAAAATGCTGCATCTAATCCTGCTGAACCTGATGAATGTGAAGAATGCTCAATTCATATGATTTCGCTGTCTAAATTGCAAACCAAGTATTCTTCCATTGTTGATGATCGAGATAAACTTTACGCTGAACTAAATGAACTTCGTTCTCGGTCGAATTTGCTTGGTACTTGTGTTTCTTGCCCGCTTTTGAAAGTTGACTTGGATAATGCTTTATGTCGGGTAAAAAATTTTGAAGAACACACTTGTCCTGATTTGCCGGATTGTTTGATTTGTCCAACTTTACGATCTGAATTAAATGTTGCTAAATCACATATTGTTGAGTTGGAAAAACACACTTGTCCGGTTCTTCCTTCATGCCTAACTTGTCCTAATTTTGTTGTTGAAAATAATGATTTAAGGGCCAAACTTGCTGATTTGGAAGAAGAAAATAAGCATTTGAGAACTATTCTTGGTTGGTGTTCTATTCGTGAGCCTCAAATTGGTATGGCTATTGCTCAAATTAAACGGGGTGAGCGTTTTGGTCCCGGTTATGACTTGAAACATGTTTTTGGTGAAAAAAGTGGACCGCCTGTTGATGAGAAGAATCCACCTTTGGCTAAATATACTGGACCACCTCCTAGGAAGGGTTCAGGTGTCACCTCTGATGGGTTGCTGGTTGAGACATCTAGATCTGCTCCTAAAAAGCAGGTTTGGGCGCCTAAGCCAAAACACTTCAAGGGTATACAAAATACTAAGCCAAATGGTTCTTCTTGTGATCATTTTGCTAAGCCTATTTTTGTTGCTTCTAGCTCTAATGCTGAGGCTTCTATCGCTCCTGCACGCAAGCTTTATCATTGTGATTTTTGCAGTCATGATGGTCATCTTTATGAGTTCTGTTATCGGAGGATGCGTGCTGAACGACGTGAGCACCCCACACGTGGTACTCATGATCGTCGTGTTTTTAGATGTGAGCAGTACCCTGTACGTGGTACTCATGATCGTCCTATTTTGAGACGTGAGCCATTTGTTCGCTCTTCTGGTTTTCGCTCACGTACTCGTGCTCTTGCACAACATCGGGATGACAGACCACGTTTTCCCCCTCGTGGTTCTCATCGTTTTTTTGAGAGCTTTGATTTTGCTAATGCTTCTTTTGAGCAAGTGGCTCAGCACTGGTTTTCATTACATTATCCTAACCCCAGTGTTGAGTCATTAGCTCACCCTCGCTCTCGTTGTTGATTGCAGGTTGGAGGCGAGGAGGACATATGGATAATGGACTCCGGTTGTTCGCGCCACATGACCGGAGATGATAAATGGTTCTCCAGCCTCACCCCCACGAGCGTAAAGGAAAACATCACTTTTGGGGATAAAAGTCAAGGTAAGGTAATGGCGCATGGCTGCATCAAGGTAACAGATAAATACACGTTAAAGGATGTCGCATTGGTAAAGAATTTGCATTATAATTTGCTGTCTGTTTCGCAACTTCTTGAGGATGATTTTGAGGTTCGTTTTAAGAAAGGAAATTCGCGTGTTCTTGATTCTGCTGGTAACCTTGTTTGCAAGATTTCTCCTTTTAGACGGATTTTTAAAGCTGATTTTTCTAAATCTTTTGGTGAAACTCGCTGTTTAGTTGCTCATGGTTCCCCCCTGATTTGGAAGTGGCATCGTCGGTTGGGCCACTTGAGCTTTGATTTGCTTTGTCGTTTGAGTTCATTGGATTTAATTGATGGTTTACCGAAACTCAAGTTTGAAAAGGATTTGATTTGTGCTCCCTGCAAGCATGGAAAAATGGTTGCTGCTTCTCATTCACCTGTGACTCAGGTGATGACGAGACGACCAGGTGAACTGTTACATATGGACACTGTTGGTCCAGCCCGTGTTCGGTCTGCTGGTGGGAAGTGGTATGTGCTCGTCGTTGTGGACGATTTTTCTCGATATTCATGGGTGTTCTTTTTGGAATCTAAGGATGAGGCTTTCTCACATGTTCATGATCTTGTTCTGAAGCTGAAAAATGAGTTGTCAAATAATGCCGTTAGAGCAATTCGCAGTGACAACGGTACGGAATTCAAGAATTCTCGCATGAAATCTTTCTGTTCAGAACAAGGTTTAGATCATCAGTTTTCCTCACCTTACGTTCCTCCCCAGAACGGTGTTGTTGAGCGTAAAAATCGTACGCTTGTTGAGATGGCTAGGACAATGCTTGATGAACATAAAACTCCTAGACGCTTTTGGGCTGAGGCTATCAACACCGCTTGCTATGTTGCTAATCGCATTTTTCTGAGAGCTTTTCTAGGAAAAACATCTTATGAGTTGAGATTTGGTCGACCTCCCAAAGTTTTCCACCTTCGAGTTTTTGGCTGCAAGTGTTTTATATTGAAAAAGGGAAATTTGGATAAATTTGAATCGCGTTCTTCCGATGGGTTATTTTTGGGGTATGCCTTGCAAGGGCGAGCGTACCGTGTGCTTAATCTTGATACTAACCGTATCGATGAGACATGTGAGGTCACCTTCGACGAGACAATGCCTTGTTTTTCTTCTGCTTTTGAGTGTGCAGGTGATGACGAGATCGGGCAGGATATTTTTGAGGATGAGAAAGAGGAAGATGGATGTGATGACGACGATGACGATGATGCCCAGCCTGCGATGCAGGGGGAGCCTGGCGCCCAGCCTGCGCAGGCGCCCTCCACCACTTTGGAGGATGGACCATCGCCGACACGTATATCTACAGCAGAGCCTGCAGCTTCACCGACTGTTGATCATGTACCGGCTGCAGTTGAGGGGGAGGCGATTTCAGAACGTACAGCACCACGACACATTCAGAATCGTCATCCTGCCAAGAACATAATAGGTAATTTGGATGAACGCACGACAAGGAACAGAGGTACGAAAAATAAAAATTATTGTGTCTTTGCGCATACTGCCTTTGTTGCCTCTTTTGAACCCCGAGATGTTGGACATGCTTTATCTGATTCTAACTGGGTCAATGCCATGCATGAGGAGTTAGAAAATTTTGCACGGAATCAGGTTTGGGTTTTGGTTGATCCTCCTCCTTCTTGTAAACCAATTGGAACTAAATGGATCTTTAAGAACAAACAAGGGGAAGATGGTCATGTTGTTAGAAATAAAGCTAGGTTGGTTGCTCAGGGCTTTTCTCAAAAAGAGGGTATTGATTATGGTGAAACTTTTGCTCCTGTTGCTCGTTTAGAAGCCATTCGTATTTTGCTTGCATTTGCTGCTTCACGTGGATATAAGCTTTATCAAATGGACGTGAAAAGTGCTTTTCTGAATGGTTTTATAGAAGAAGAAGTTTATGTTAAACAACCGCCTGGTTTTGAACATCCCAATTTTCCTGATCGTGTTTTTAAGTTGCAAAAGGCTTTATATGGTTTGAAGCAAGCACCTCGTGCTTGGTATGCTAGATTGAAAACTTTTCTGCTTAAAAACGGGTTCAAAATGGGTTCAGTTGATAAAACTCTTTTTCTCCTCAGGCAAGGCAATGACACTTTAATAGTTCAGATTTATGTGGATGATATCATTTTCGGTGGTTCTTCTCATGCTCTTTTGAAAAAGTTTGCAGATGTGATGAGTAAAGAATTTGAGATGTCTATGATGGGCGAGCTGCATTTCTTTCTTGGCTTACAAATAAAACAAACTTCGGAAGGTACATTTGTGCATCAGGGAAAGTACACGAAGGATGTCCTGAAGAAGTTTGCGATGGATGATGCGAAGCCAATTTCTACACCCATGCCGACTAGCGCTGCTTTGGATGCTGATGAGGACGGAGAGCCCGTGGATCAGAAGGAATATCGAAGCATGATTGGGTCGCTGCTGTACTTGACTGCTACGAGGCCAGATATACACTTTGCTGTGTGTATGTGTGCTCGTTTTCAGGCGTCCCCCAGGACTTCTCACCGTCAGGCGGTGAAGCGCATAATGAGGTATCTTCGATTTACTCCTGCATTTGGCCTTTGGTACTCTGCTGCTTCAACTCTCAGTTTGTGTGGTTATTCGGATGCTGATTTTGCTGGGTGTCGTTTGGATAGAAAGTCTACATCGGGTACTTGCCAATTTTTGGGTTCTTCGCTTGTTTCTTGGTCCTCTAGAAAACAATCTAATGTTGCTCAATCTACTACAGAGGCTGAGTATGTTGCTGCTGCTAGTTGTTGTTCTCAACTTTTATGGATGATAGCTACCCTTCGCGATTTTGGTTTGTCGTTTTCTCGCGTTCCTCTCTTGTGTGACAGCACTAGCGCTATAAGTGTTGCAAAGAATCCTGTGCTTCACTCTAAGACGAAACACATTGAGGTTCGTCATCATTTTCTGAGGGATCATGTTGAGAAGGGTGATATTAAGCTTAAATACATTGATACTAGTCAGCAACTTGCTGATATTCTGACTAAACCACTCGATCAAACCACGTTTGCACGTTTGCGTGGTGA
The DNA here is from genome assembly GCF_000263155.2 of Setaria italica. Classification (NCBI taxonomy): domain Eukaryota; kingdom Viridiplantae; phylum Streptophyta; class Magnoliopsida; order Poales; family Poaceae; genus Setaria; species Setaria italica. The sequence continues at coordinate 45,068,734 of NC_028458.1, forward strand.
GTTCGGGGTGTGTTACCCATTCTAGTATCATTGTAAGTTGCTTCAGTTACATATGCCTTATACTTATTTTGGCTAGTTTGCGATCGATGCTTTTGGAGAGGTTTGAATGCTTTGCTTGACCAATTTTTATTTTGAAAACAGCACAGATATATACTTAAAAAATTATGTTGGGCTATGCTTGCTTTTCTGAATCTAGTGACTTGTTGAATACTTGACATATATCTTGCTCATGGTTCGGTAGTCAGCTTCTTTTAATGGGTTTTCACTGCAAATGTAACTCACAATCCAAGTTTTAACTCGGGAGTGCATAGTATGGTTGTGAGCAAAAACTCTGAATTCCCATATCTCTGCTATCTCGCTCATGATCTGCTTGCTTTACTGAGAATTTACATATGGGCACAACTCTGATTTTCCCATGTCTCTGCTGGTTCTTGCTCATAAGCAAAATTAAACAACCTGGCTGAGCACAATTCTTGCTTCCCATATCCCTGCTTGTCATGCTCACAAAAGTCAGACTTAAATATGACAAGTGAATGCATTTGTGGGCGTTGCAGTGAACTTTGACTGAAGCTGTGTATCTGTCGTGTTGATATATGTTTCTGTCTTCAGCTTGGCACTAATTTTGAAATATGCATGCTTTTGCCTGGTTAATTGGTTTTCACAACGACTTTAATTCTAAATTTCTATTGGTCATGGCATTGTGTTGCTTCTCTGGATGGCTAGTGTTGTTAGTTGGCTATTATAAGTATTAGCTTCTACTTGTGCTCTCTCACATAGTTCTCGAAATTGATTCTTTGCATTTTAATCTTGATGGAGTGCTTTGTCAACAAGGGGGAGAGTGAGTCGCACAAATTCATTTTTGCAAGAGGAGTTTGATTTCGTTTTTTGCTGAGACTTGACGTGCTTGTTTTGAGGGGGAGCTTTGCTGAAAGTGTTGAGTTTTGCTGCTGAGATTGTTTTTTGAAGATTGATATGGTTTTTGATTCACCTTGGGAGAGTGATTTTTTATCTTGATTGTGTTGAGCCTAGTTTTTTCTCTAGCCCATGTCTTTGGGGATCAAGATTGTTTCTTTTTCCTTCTTTCTATTTTCTTTTTTAGCTCGAATAAATTTGTGCGGTGTGGTGTTGTCAATGCACTCATCAAGGGGGAGATTGAGATGCCGGTGGGCTAGTACCTTGGTGATGAGCGATTGACAACACGGTGTGCGTGTGACGTGTCTCTTGGCAGGTGTGGTTGCAGGTGACAGGTGGAGACGAGGTACATGCGGCGACGAGTGAAGAACAGGGATAGGATGCCATGCCGACGAACCGTGGGACGGTGAAGGGTGGATCAAGGCTCGCGTTCGAGGGACAGGCGATCGTGCGGTGTACGTCTACTGTACCTGGCTACACGGCGGGAGGACGTCGATGGAGGTTTCCGGATTATGCCACAAAATCCGGGGTTCGCTGGTTGAGCCATAAAGCCATGCATCGTACCGGGACGCTCGTGCGGCGAGCGTTGGCCGAAGATGGAGATTCCGGCGATCGCGATACGATTTCGGATGGTCGTGCGGCGACATCGCGAGGATCACATCACGGAGATGGAGGAATCGCGGACATCGCGGAATTTGTCATGGAGGACGTAACTGGAATTTACGCACCTACGTTAAATTTATTTAGCGTAGGGGGTTATGTGTAAATAGGCTGTGCCACCCTAAGGATATAAATACGTGGCACCTAGGGTTGAGAGAGTTCGAGCCCTTTTGCTACAGGCGGCGCTACAGTACTCGCGATTACTGTTCATCGCGGTTAGTTACTGTTCATCGCGGTTACTGTTCACGCGCGGTACTGTTCATCGTCGCAGGTACTGTTCATCTCTCTCTAGTCTAGCCTAGGGTTTCAATCTAAGTGAGGGATTTTTATTGATCTCTCCAATTAAGAGAGGGAGGATGTTTGGGCGGAGGCTAGATGCACTTTTGTAAGCACATTACTTGTCTCAATTTTTCATATTAGTGAATTAATCTATGTGCTTGTGCGTCATGTTGTGCTGCGGTTAAGATTGATTTGATCCATCTAAAATCATGCTAGGGCATCTTATTAGAGCTTAATCTATTCTCGTCATTGTCTGATACAGTCTGCTTGTTCCTTTAATATCTCAAGATCCGAAAGTCCGATTGACATGATTCCAGTTGGGTTAGTTGCATAATTTTGTATAGATTTTTCTGTCAAATTTTTAGGTTGATCGGTCTTACGGATTTTCGTCCATATCCTTTTTATTAAGGAAACAGTATTCTGTCCAGATTTGAAAAACGTGATTTAATTAAGTTTTGAGAGGAAGGGGAAGTGTTAAACTTTATTTTTTTGAACTTGCGCCCATTCACCCCCCCTCTGGTCGCCGTTTCGGTCCTTCATAGTATCTATCTAGCACCACGCCTTTGCCTAATAGTATGGAATCTAAGAAACATAATAGTCTTTTGCTACCTTTAACGAACTAACAGCCGAGCATCTGGTAGTCCCTATCTAGAGCTATATTACGAGCTCGAGGTATGATTTAAAGTACCATCGCAATTCTATATATCCTTCACACTGAGCCACTCATTTTGAAATGGCGGTCCCATTAGTTGGGAAAAAGCAAAGAGGTGATATGATGCGGGCAAAAGGCACGGTAAGACATACAGTTCGGCTACCATGACCTAATTCCCTATGATAATGGAAGGCTTCAGGACTGAAAAACCCTTTCAACGTAGTGGTTCACGGCTGTGTAACATCTTTCTGTTAAGGATGTGGCACCGTGCTTATCAGTGCCTATGGCGCTGTTTTGTCTTCCACGGTTGCCGTGCCTTCCAGCTTGGGGTCGGCAAAGCTCCACAGTAACAGGTTGATCTTCCGTACAGTCCGGTGGTGTTTGATTTTAACTACTGAGTTGTATGTTGTAGCCTGCTACTTACAATGCTCCTATTGAATGACAAGTGATACTTTGTGTTGTTCTGTGAAACATTGTCCCAAGGCAACGTGGTGGATCGGCGTTGCAGTTAGTTGGTCACGTGGTCAATCCGACAATAATATAAGCACATCGAATTCCGATCTACGGGATTGATCCAATGCGCCACGGCACTGCTTGTCCCAATACCTCCTATGCCTTACTACTGCCACCATCCACTCAAAAAAAAAAAAACTACGCAGCCTACCTAAACCCAGCGATGAGTAACCGAAGGAGAAATGGCCTGCATATGTAGTTTGCTTTTTATGGGAAGAAAAAGATCCGAGAGCGAGCTGGGGTATATAAGGAGAGGAAGAGGCACAGAGGATGGAGCCAGGAGTGAGTAATGACAAAAAGTCAGCGGGCCACCCGTTCTAGGTGTAGAAGAAACGTATTTATGTAACTATATAACTATATATACATAACTACCTATATATACAAATCACAGGCTCTAAGGAATAGCTATTCTAGTCGGAGAAATCAGCCCATGCATCAATATTAATGTAACGACTCACATAATATTATTAGACATTTTTGCATACAAACTCGAAGGAAAACCCCACACGGTAATCCATAAATCTATGCCACGAGCTCACATCTTTTTATAAGATTTTTCCTTTTTCCCACGTGAATTTTTGACCTAGGACCAATAAATAAAATTAAAGACAGTAAAATATATGTTTCTGCTTCCTAACCCAGCTATTTCGTGATGAGAAACCTAGACGAATCCAATGCAATATCCCTCCAGAAGTTCGCCGTGTAGCTGCGATGATGCAAGAGCAGTTTGCCGGTCGCTCACCATATCCTGGCAAGTGGCCAAGCGCTGGCCAAGGTGACCATATCCGGGCAAGCTAACCATTTGTCTGTTAGGAATTTAGGCATTTTACGGTATATATTAATTCCGAATATTATTAAGTAAATTATGATTATTGTGAGTGACTCAAAGCATGTGCGAGTGTTCATATTTAACACAATATTAATCATGAACAGAATGAAACAAAAGAATCAGAAAAGGTTCAGAAGGTACCCAGGAGTAGGATCATTGCCGGAGGCAATGGGTGTGCCGTTCCTAGAACTGGAAGTGTCAGACATTGTGTCTGAAACTTCAGTTCGGGCTGTTCGATGTAGTCGTTCAGAGTCAGTGCAGTGACGATTTGGTGCAGCGCAGTCCCTCGAGCAGCCTCCGGGAAGTAGTAGGACGTAGTTGTTCACAGCGAGCAGTCGCGCAGAAAATGCGCTCCCCAAAAACTTGATTGCCTGCCTACTCGTGCAACTGTCACAGCAAGACAAAGTTTTGGAGGCCTGCTCTCGCAAGCTCTGTGCGCGCAGAGGCTCGCGATGGAGATGCGAAAGTAGCAGCAAGCAGCAGCAGAAAGGGAGAGTGAGTGATTTCCAGCGCGTTAATCAGAGTACGAGCACCCTTTTTGTAGACGCAAGAGAAAGGAGATTGTTACAGGTGGTTGATAGCCATTAACCAGCCATTAGTTACCAGTAACCTCCAGCATTACTAGTCACCAGTAACCTCCAACTATTACTAGTCATTGGTATCAGCCTTTTAAACCACGTCAGTTACTAGTCACTAAACATTCTGTTAGTTACTAGTCATCAACTCGTGATTAAAAACTGTAAAACCAGACCAAAGCCCAGCCCACACATCCCATCACCGCGCCGGGCCACGCCTCGCCTCGCCTCGGCACGGCACAGCACGGCTCGGTGAGCGAGAGCGCGCGCGTGTGGCACCCTTTCTCTCTTCCTCAACTTCTCAATTAGTGCACAGATAGTCCACCAATATAAGTTGATTAAGATATTCCTTAACTACCCATTTGGGATTAACCACTTTAACCACCTAGCATTAATCGTGGGCCTTGAGATTAAATGAAATAAATGGGCCTAGCCTATTCCAACAATCCCCACCAAATTTCGAGGCACATGAGAAATGCTCTCAATTTCACTACTGCTTTTATATACTAGTTTTCGATGGAGACTGTTAAGTTGAAGATCCACCTAGAGGAGAGGCTACACTTATTCACAACTGATCAATGGACCATGCCTTGAATTGACAGTCTTGTGCAAACAAGCTTTACCAAACCCTTTTCTGATACTAGGCTGCTAAAAAGCATCCCCGCGGTTTGGAGCATATAAGTTATACTCCAGGCCTTTCATGAGTATCTAGAGATTACCCAATTCTCATAGACTATGACAAGCAGTCGAACTCATATAGGTGCAATCCTTATAAGATGTTATGTAGGACAACATCTTTGCTTAATAAGCCACTCAGATTGCATTAAGGCAAAAGCCAACCTGCCTTATAGTTTGAAGAGAGATGCACTTTCACAGGAATGAGCCTTATACAAAGGTTCTCTTCTCTCAGACAACCAATGATTTGTTTCACCATCCTAATTCACGGGATCTCCGATCACATAGGACAGGTTACCACCAAAGCATAACTCACATACTGGGTCTCAAGCTCAATTCCCTAGATGCATTATCTATCACATTTCATGAAAGACCCTTTGTGAATTGATCTGCTAGGTTTTTAGCCGTTTGGATATAATCCAAGGCTACCACTCCAGAGCTTCTCAATTTCCTAACAGATTTCAACCGCCTCTTTACATGCCTAGACGACTTTATGTTGTCCTTTAAACTATTCACCTTGACAATCACCGTCTGATTATCACAGTTCATTAGGATAGCCGGTATCTGTTTTTCAACCACCGGTAAATCCATTAGGAGCTCACAAAGCCACTCAACCTCAATAGTGGCAGTATCTAATGCCGTAAGTTCTGCTTCCATAGTTGACCTCGCTAAGATGGTCTGCTTGCAAGACTTCCAAGAAACAGCGCCACCTCCAAGCGTGAACACACATCTTCTCATGGCTTTTATCTCATCAGTATCAGAAATCCAATTTGAATCACTATAGCCCTCTAGTACCCTTAGGTGATCGGTATAGTAAATCCCATAGTCCGCAGTACCTTTTAGATAGTGCATCACTCTCTAGAGCATGCCAATGATCATCTCCCAGATTTGAAACAAATCGGCTTAGTTTTGTCACAGCAAACGAGATGTCAGGCCTCATAGCACTAGCGAAGTACATAAGCGAACCCATTATTTGAGAGTATCTCAGCTGATCTCTCATTATCCTTTTATTTTTCCTTAAAATCACACTAGCATCATAAGACGTTGAAACAGGTTTACAGTCACTATAACCAAAGCGACTTAAAACCTTTTCCACATAATGGGATTGCAAGACTGTAATGCCACCATCACCTTCTCTTACTAGTTTTATATTAAGGATAACATTAGCCTCTCCCAAATCTTTCATCTCAAAGTTTTGAGATAAAAAGTTCTTGAGTTCCTTAATCACATTAAGGCTTGTCCCAAAAATCAGTATGTCATCGACATACAAGCACAATATCACTCCTTCACCCCCACCAAAACGATAGTACACACACTTGTCAGCTTCGTTCACAACAAAGCTAGCGGACGTGAAAGTTTTATCAAACTTTTCATGCCACTACTTAGGTACTTGCTTGAGGTCATACAAAGATTTTAACAACTTACGCACCATTCCTTCTTGACCTTTTGCTACAAACCCATCTGGCTGATCCATATAGATCTCCTCCTCCAACTCTCCATTTAGGAAAGTTGTCTTAACATCCATTAGATGAATGAGAGGACCATAAGAGGCTGCAAGGGAAAGTAACACTCGAATTGTGGTCAAATGAGAAATAGGTGAATAAGTGTCAAAGAAGTCTTCTCCTTCTTTCTGAGTATACTCCTTAGCCACAAGCCTTGCCTTGTACTTTTCAATAGTACCATCATGTCTAAATTTTTTCTTAAACACCCACTTGCATCCTACAGGTTTACGCCCATAAGGACGATCAACAACCTCTCAAGTTCCATTAGACATAATAGAATCCATCTCACTCCTAACAACTTCCTTCCAATAGTCAGCATTAGGAGAGGAATATGCCTCTTCAATGGTTCTAGGAGTATCATCCACAAGATGCGCAATGAAATTATCACCAAAGGACTTTGCAGTCCTCCGTCTCTTGCTCCTTTTAGGAGCTTCATTGTCATCCTCCTCTAGATTCCACACAAGTGTTTGTTCACTATGTTCTATTACAACGGTTCGGTCATCATTTGTAATAAATTCTTGACTAGCATTGCTAAAATTCTCTTGCATGGGAAAGATGTTTTCAAACAATGTAGCATCTCTAGACTCCATAATTGTGCCAACATGCATGTCAGGCACTCCAAATTTTACTATTAAAAATCTATAACCAACATTGTGAATAGCATAACAAAGAAACATACAATCAACTGTTTTAGGTCCGAGCTTGCGTTTCTTAGTGATTGGCACATTCACTTTGGCTAAACACCTCCAAGTACGCAAATAAGAAAGATTTAATCTTTTCTTCTCCCATTCCTCGAATGGAGTGATCTCTTTATTCTTTGTAGGTACACGATTCAGGACATGACATGCTATCAATATAGCCTCTCCCCACCATTCCTTGGGAAGTCCTGTTGTATCTAACATAGCGTTAACCAAATCAGTTAGAGTGCGGTTCTTTCTTTCAACAATACCATTTGATTGAGGTGAATAGGGAGGTATCCTCTCATGAATTATGACATGTTCCTCGCAGAACAAGGTGAACATATTTGAAAAATATTCTCCGCCACGATCTGACCTTACATGTTTGATTTTCCTTTCAAGTTAGTTTTCTACTTCAGCTTTATAGATCTTAAAATAGTGTAAAGCTTCATCTTTTGATTTCAATAGATAAATATAGCAATATCTAATGCAATCATCTATTAAGGTCATGAAATACTTTTTACCACCTTTTGTCAAATCGTCATTCATCTCACATAAGTCAGAATGAATTAGTTTAAGTGGTGCCAAATCCCTCGCCTCCGCAGCCTTATGAGGCTTGCGAGGTTGTTTTGATTCCACACATACATGACACTTAGATCCTTTGACTAAGGTGAATTTTAGAATTATATCAAATTTGGTACCATGCCATACAACCAAAATTAATATGATAGAGTCGTGAATGCCAAACATTAGACTCATTAACATTAACCACATTGTTCGCAACTCTATTACATTCATCTGACAAAGATAAATGGAACAAGCCTTCGCATTCATAACCTTTACCAACAAATGTCCCATACTTAGACAGTACACATTTATTAGATTCAAAAACTAATTTAAAACCATCTCTACACAGTAGAGAGCCGCTGACAAGATTTTTCTTGATGGTGGGGACATGCTGCACGTTCTTCAATTTCACGGTCTTTCCCAAAATAAGCTTCAAATCGACCATACCAACGCCAAGAACATGCGCATGTGATCCGTTCCCCATCAACAAGAAGCAAGTCCCCCCTGACCTGGTAAGATGAAAACAAGGAAACATCAGCACACACATAAATATTAGCCCCAGTATCAATCCACCACTCAGGTGAATGACAAACTGAAAGAACTGTAGGTAATAAATTACCATACCCTAACGTTCCTGCAGTTTCACCAATAACCATGTTCGCTGACTTTTTGTTGCCTTTCCATTTGTGGTTCTCACACTCACTAGCAAAATGACCAGGTTCACCGCAAACATAGCAATTACCCTTGTTTTTTCTTCTTCTTAAAAGTGGTTGTTTGCTTAGTCTTTGCATTGTTATCTTGCTTGTTGTTCTTCTTCTTCTTACTGTGGAAGCCATTGGGATTGTTCTTTTGCACCAGATTGGCACTAGAAGATCCAACAACCCCTTTCCCACGAGTGTCTTTTACCCTCACCTTCTCTTCAACATCCAAAGATCCAATAAGATCAGCAATGCTAAACTGTTGTCTCTTATATATCAGAGAAGTGGCAAAATCCCTCCAAGAAGGTGGCAGTTTAGCAATAATGCCCCCTGCCACAAACTTGTTGGGCAACACACACGGGAAATGTTCGAGTTCTTTCGCTAGTGCCTTAATCTCATGGGCCTGTTCCACTACAGAATGATCATCAACCATCCTGAAGTCATAGAACTATTACATGATATACAGCTCACTCCCAGCGTCAGAAACCCCAAGCTTTGCCTCAAGTGCATCATGAATATTATTGGTTTAAGCGCAGTAGCGAAACCAATTACCGTAAGCCTAACACAAATATTAAGTTTTTGGATTGTTAGGAATTTAGGCATTTTATAGTATATATTAATTCTGAATATTATTAACTAAATCATGATCATTGTGAGTGACTTAGAGCATGTACGAGTGTTCATGTTTAACACAATATTAATCATGAACACAATGAAACAAAAGAACCAGAAAAGATTCAGAAGGTACCCAGGGGCAGAACCATTGTCGGAGGCAATGGGTGTGTCGTTCCCAGAACTGGAAGTATCAGACATTGTGGCTGAAACTTCAGTTCGGGCTTTTCGATGTAGTCATTCAGAGTTGGTGCAATGATGATTTGGTGCAGCGCAGTCCCTCGAGTAGCCTCCGGGAAGTAGTAGGACGTAGTTGTTCGCAGTGAGCAGTCGCATAGAAAATGCGCTCCCCAAAAACTTGATCGCCTGTCTACTCGTGCAAGTGTCGCAGCAAGACGATGTTTCGGAGGCCTGCTCTCGCAAGCTCTGTGCGCGCAGAGGCTCGCGATGGAGATGCAGAAGTAGCAGCAAGCAGCAGCAGAAAGGGAGAGTGAGTGATTTTCAGCACGTGTTAATCAGAGTACGAGCACCCTTTTTATAGACGCAAGAGAAAGGATATTGTCACAGGTGATTGATAGCCATTAACCAGCCATCTCCAGCCATTAACCAGTAAAAACTGCAAAACCAGACCAAGCCCGGCCCACACATCCCATCGTTGCGCCTCGCCTCGCCTCAGCACGGCTCGGCGAGCGAGCGAGAGCGCGCGCGTGTGGCACCCTTTCTCTCTTCCTCAACTTCTCAATTAGTGCACAGATAGTCCACCAATATAAGTTGGTTAAGATACTCCTTAACTATCTATTTAGGATTAACCACTTTAACCACCTAGCATTTGTCACACCCTGAAATTTTCGAATTTCAGGATGTGAATAAAAAGAATAAATAAATAATAATTTTCTCATAATTTTAAAATTTTCCAACATTTATTTTTCTTTACAGGAAATTTAGTATAGGAAACTAATTGTTTGCTTTTCTAAATTAAATAATGTTGTTCTATGTTTGTGCATTCATGTCACTGCATCTTGGTGTTTCTTAAGTGTAAAAGTTTGAAAAAATGCGTTTAGACGTTGCCCAGACCCTTGTGAGGATTTTCCATCTTTTTCTGGAATTTATTCTCTTTTTTCTAGAGCTAAATCTAATTTTTGGAAGGCTCTAGAATCCTTTTCACGAGCTTCAAGTATTTTATTTGGATTCTTTGTGTCCCAATCCATCTCTGAGATTTATCTCAGATTTTTCGGAATTTTCTAGGTATTTTTCTCGCTTTAGAAAACGAGTCCAACTATTTCTGGAATTGTTTTCGCGCAGATAAATAAATCAGAAATTCTTAAAATAAAAAGTCAACTCGAAAATATCTTTTTCCGAGTGTGGCCTATATATATATCACCGTGTTCGTCTCGACGCGAGGATTTCAGATCTACAAACCTTTTCACGAGTTACCTCTCCTAACTCCGTAGATCTGAAGTCAAAGTTTGGTCTTCGTCAAACTCCGGCGAGCTTTTCCGGTGAAACTGTGGACTTCCGGCGAAAACCGACACCACCATGGAGTGCCTTTCTTCGAGCTCTACGTCGTGGTGTGGTGGATTGCATGAATCCGATGTCGGCTCCGTCGTCTTCCCCAACTCCGGCGAGCTTTTCCACCGCCATTGTTCATCTCTTGCCGAAGGTGAGCACACCATCTTGTTCGTCTCGTCGATATCGTTCCATTTTGCCGTTCATGCGCGAGATCGGGCTTCGTTTCCGGTGATCCCCTCTTTCTCTCTCTTTTTTCTTGTTTCTGCAACCTTAACAAACCGAGCTTCTGGTCGTCCTGCCCTTCTGTTTCTGCAGCGCCGCCTGCAGCTGCCCGCCGCCGCCACCGCGTGTTGCGCGCCTAGCGCCGTCACCCCCCTGGCCTGACCCGGCCCCGGCCGCTGTCGTTGGCCAGCGCCGCCGGAAAGCCCGGGACGACTGCTCGGGCAGTTCAATCGGGAGGAAGAAGATAAAGGCCACTTTTACGTTTTAACCCCCGAAGAAAAGAGTAATCCAGCTGGAATAGTTCGAGTCTTGCACGTTTTGTAGAAAGGACCTTGAGAGTTTTAGATTCCTTGAATCCAGTTCGTCCCCTGCGGTTTTGCAAATCTAACCCTGTCCTTTAACCTTTTCGCGCGCACTATTCCTGTGTCTTGCCAATCTTCTCAGCTAACCCTCCAAGTCTACGGTTAATTATGTTTAGGCCCCTACAACCTTGTTGAACCCATAGATTCTACGTTTTAATTCCGTTTTTGTCCGTTCAAGTTGCGTTAGATTAATAATGATGTAAATTACACGTTAGTGGTAATGTTTTCCTTCACACATGTTTTTGAAAAATAAAATTTATATTAAAATTGATTAATGCCTGACAAACGAGTTCTTCTCTAAATAAAATATATTTAGTGTTAAAAATCGTTTTTCATAATAATTGTTAATTTGATTAATACCTACTTCATACCCTCTTCTAAATAAAAGCCAATTAGGTTATATATCGGTTTTTCATAAACTAAAGTTAATTTGGTTAATACCTATCTAAATAATTCCTCCAAGTAAAAGCCACTAAGAGTTATACCTCGGCGTTTCATAAATTAAATTCAATTTGATTAATGTTTATTCAATTTGTTTTCTAAATAAAATCTGTATAGGTTATATCTCGAGTTTTCATAATTAAATATTAATTTGGCTAATATAAATATAAATGTGTTTTTAATTTAATCTACTTAGTTGAACTCGAGATGTAAAGCTATACGCTTAGATGTCTACATGTATCTTATTTTTAAATTAAATGTTTAATTTGCATAAATTGTACTCAAATATTTATAAATAAAATTGGACTAAGCTTTACACCGTCTTTTCTTATGAAAATATAAATATGACTTGATTAATTCTAACTAAGGATATTTCTGTGAAATATCTTTACATTGCTTTTCTCAACTAAAATAAACGAAGCTTGTAACTCTTATCTTCCTTTGGTAACTCAAAACTCTCGATAGCTTTATCTTTTCAACCATAGTTCCGTTGTAAGCGTTCCTGCGTCCGCGTAATCCTAGAATCGAGCCATGTTCTTTTATTGCGCTCTTTTAAAGCCTGCCTTTTGTTTTGGTGTACTACTCTTAGTTGTATTTGTTTGTTTGCTTGTATGATTGTGCCGGTGATTGCTTCGAGTAGAAGGATCGCTGTTCGAAAGCTTTGAAGATTAAGAGTTTCAAGAGAGCAAGAGCCGAAGAGCAGTAAGAAGTAACTTGTCGCTGGAGAAAGGCAAGTGTGTCCTTGTGCTTTTGTCCCAATAACTTTGTTTAATCACTATTGCATATGCTTGCATTAAATTTGATGGGTCCTATTAAGGTTTGCCTAGTTTTTATGATTATTCCTTGCCAACCTGGGTTTACCTTTGTGTTGGGTAGCTATGCTTAGCTGCTATACTTGGGTTATGGTGGTTCTAACGAACGACATGGTGAACTTATTCTATTTATGATATACCTTTTGTTATACAAGATTACAATATTTAATTGGAACATGGAGCGACCACCCAGGAAAACAGTGCTACCACAAGACTAAATGGCTCTGGTCTTGGCTGAATAATTAGAAACTCTAGTTTGGGGTAACCTTACCGAAAGGGCAAGAGGGGAGGCGTTGATGAGATATAGCACTCGCTCTCTTGGTAAGTGGGCTTGGCTAAGACACTATACCCTCTAGGGGACTGCTATGTTTCGCTTCGACCTGAAACCTTAGCGGGTTACCACATTGCTAGCGAATCTTTGTAAAGGCCTCGTAGCGTCCCTATGCAATCACACCTCGGAAGTGTGGTATTGTGCCTGATCAGCACAAGCGTGGTTGGGTCTAAAGTTCTTTTGAGCTTTTACGCGACTTGTGGGTAAAGATGTGCAACCTCTGCAGAGTGTAAAACTGATCGATCAGCCGTGCTCACGGTTAAGAGCGGCCTGGACCCTCACATGATTAATATACTTGAAGATGGACTTAAATCGTGCTTATGGCTTATGGTTATGTTTCTGCCATGTGCTTATGGCTTATGGTTATGTTTCTATTAATTGTGGGTTGGTATATACTTATACCTTAGTAATCAGGTGCTAATAAAATTTGACCAACTAAAAATACTTAATGCAGTCAACCAGTCAGCCTTTCCTTGTTTAAGCCTTGCATTCATATTCTCCTTACACTTGCTGAGTACGACAAGTGCTCACCCTTGCTATAACCAACATTGCTCAGAAGAAGAAGCTGCTATGAAGTTGAGAAGATGCTGAGTTCTAGGCGTACGCAGCCCCCAGTCGATTGCCTGTGAAGTTTGGAGCCTCTGTTTTCATAATTAAGCTGTATATCTCTGATGGTTTGTAAGTCTTTATTTGTATCTTTTTACGTGATACTGTTGCTGTTATTCACTTATGATGTCACTATATGTATGAAACTTGATCCTGGTATACATATAGGTAGCATTCGGTTTTACCTTTAAAACCGGGTGTGACAGCATTAATCGTGGGCCTTGAGATTAAATGAAATAAATGGGTCTAGCCCAAATATTCCAACATTGTCTGTGACATATGGTGAACTTGTCTCATGTGTTAACCTAAACATAATGTCATCACGATAAACCATGCGCCTTTGCTCGTCAGATGCCAGTATCTGGTCAGTGCTCCAGCGATAATTCCACATACCGTGTTGACAGGCACCCTTAATTTGGAGAAAGAAAACACAACAATGAATTGAACAAATTCGACATTATTCAAAACAAATTTTGTGGAAACTGTTGTCTCCATCACACGATAAGATAATCTCCATCAGAAATTTTGGAGGAGAGGAACATGGAAATAGATGGTACCAGCCATCAGGTTCTATTGAGGATGAGTGGATGTGCTTTCTAGTGGTAACTAATGATTTTAATTTATTACTCCTGCTCCAAAACTCGACTTGCACTACTAAAAAACTGAGCATTGGTCATAGCCGTTGTTTTTTTTTGAGCATTAGTACTGGGTCTAACGGCTAGTTCCCCAGCAGCCCCCCATGACCCTCTTTAGTACCGGTCAGGGACTGTAACTGGTACTAAAGTTTATCCATTAGTACCAGGTGGAGTCTCCACATAGTACTAATGTACCTGAGGCCTTTAATAACAGGTGGAGGCTCCACCCAGTACTAATGGGTGACCTTTAGTACCGGGCAACCCCCAATCGGTACTAACTTCTCTCCTATAAATTAGGCATCTTCTTCCTCCTACCGGACCCATTTCCTCTAGTTCGGGTTTCATCCATTCATGACGAAATAGGGTAGGTGCTGCCAGAATTTTTACCATTTCATGGGGATTTCACTCATTCAAGTATTCTAAAGGTTAGAAACTTCATCCTCCCTTGATACATGGTAAGTATACTATGTTTTATACTTTAGAGCTTGAGTAATTTGTGATTTTTAGAATAAGGTACAATGGACAATATTTTCATTTATATGCATGTGTTATTTAGAGCTCATATTTGTGATTTTTAGAATAAGCTACAATTTTTTGAATGTTATGTTTCATATTAGTCAAAAAAAAATGTATATGAGGTTAGAGAAATAATTTCATAGTTTAGTCCTTTACAAATATGAGCTAAATAAATTATGGGGGAAAATAAATTATGGGGAATAAATTCATAGTTTAGTCCTTTACGTAGTGTCAGATTTATAAGCCCGACAGTCCACCATCGGGTTACCCAAGTGGTTGATTTGTAGGTGGAGGCTTATTTGTAGGTGGAGGCGATTGTAAAACCAAGAACTCGAAGGTGATCACGAGAACACAAGGGACACGAGAGTTTTAGACAGGTTCGAACCTCCGAAGAGTAATACCCTACGTCCTGTTTGCATGGATTGTACTGCTGGTATGAGATGAGGTACCATCGGGGGGCTCCTTTGGCCGCCTTATATAGTCTGATGACCTAGGGTTAGAAGTCAGTTTGAATCTAATCTACTTGGTAGTTACATGGAAGTTAATCTGTGTCGGACTACAATATGTGTTCCACAATATCTGAGCTGATTTGAAGTGTCCTGTTGCCTTGATATATGCTCCAAGTATCTTCATATCCTCAGGCCACACGCCCTAGTTGGGCGGGCCCACTTGTCAAGTTCGGCTAGTATCCTAGTTAGTAGGGACCCATGGGGTACCCATACCCATCACGTAGCTTTGATAGAGGCAAGAATGGAGGAAGCAATCCATCAGCATGTGGCTCTAGCTCTTAGCAAATAAGCTAGTGAACAAACACTTGCATCATCAGGGGCTAATGTTGATGTAAGCCCCTCTCAGCATTGAAGCAGCATCGCTTCCATGGAAACCCAAGCTCAAGGATCTTCTGACATGTTTGAGGACAACCAACACCACCCCATGGATGACATCACTGGGAGAGCCCCTTGTGAGCTTATTACTCCCTGAAAAACAAGCTCATCGTGGTGGCGTATGGCGTGGTTGAACAATCGATACAAGGCCAAAAAATTCATGGCATGGAGATTTCAGCTTGCGGTTACGCCAAAGTTGGGGTGGACCCAGTTGTCAATGGTTGGGATGACTTGAAACTGGAGATCCTTGGAGGTGATGGGGTAAAGAATCTAGAAGAAGCCATCCACGGTTAGATTTTATGCCCCAAGCACTACATAAAGATTACGCAGCTGAATCCTTGAACCTTGGGATCATCTCCTCAAGGCTCAAGGGCAAGATCACCTACACCATCTGTCAGGGCACCCTCTCTACTACGAGACAAGGATCCTAGCGTGAGTCCATGCTCTCCACTAGCTAACAGGGTTCCTAGCATGAGTCCACCTCCCCCTATTATGAGCAAGGCTACATGGCGAAAGATGCCTTTTGTTCCGCCTACTGCGGCTACAAAGAAGAAGCAGAAGAAGCCGAAGGAGAAACAACTAGAGCTCAAGAAAGCTTACGAGATGTACAAATTGCACCAATGGTACATGGAAGCTCCAATGGTTTACTCAAGCTCAAAGTTCAGATTGGAGATCAACATTATTTTTGTGGGGAAGACATTATAAATGTGCCACTGCAGGAACTCTATGTCCTTTACAATCAAGGAACACTTGATAAGTCACTCATCGTTTCCTGAGTTCTAAAAGTCTTTAATTTGCTATAACTTCAAAATCCTCGCCCTAGTCATTGTGCGATGTCTTAACTCCTATTTGATTTTGTATCATGTAGGATGGAGATTCAAACTTACTAGAGGAAAGGATAGTATGACATTGGCTTCATGGATCCAGATATTATAAATGAGTCAACTGTAAGAGATAGACCAAATCGGACCTTGAAGAACATATATAACTTCCTAGACAACCAACATTACAAAAAGTACATACTTCTACCATACAACTTCGAGTGAGCGTGTTTCCCATCTCTTTTATTTTTTGAACTAGTAGTTAAACATAAGACTAACTAACTTTGGCTATGCATATATGTATAGCTTCCACTAGATACTCCTTGTTATCGTGGTTGATCGAAGCGTGGTCTATATCCTAGACTCTTAACAATACAAAAACCTCACATTCTTAACAAAGCATGGGCTCGCTTCTGTCGACATCATGAAGGTCAATTCAAGGAGGAACTTGATTTCAAGCCTGAATTCTTGAACACAACAAATATTTCATAAGTTCTTTTGCCATATATATAGTGTTTGAGATATAATTCGGGGAATAATTTACGTGGATACTACGTATGTGAGTTCATCCATGGCTTTGTAGGTCCCAAGTGTATAACCGACCACGAATTTAGAGTACATATACAAATTTCTTAACAATAAATTAGCTCTAATTGTGCAGACCCATTGATCTACTATATAATAACCTTTGCTAATGACACAGATGAGAGGCATGAAGGAAGCACTCCTCGAGATGGAAAACATTAAGGCAATTCAAGAACAACTCAGTGAATTTTTTCTGAACGAGGTAGTAAGTCCAGTGAGGGATATCCATAATGATGGATCAAATCTGCTTCATCGTCAGGACTCAGGTTCAGAATTGTTGATCCAAATGTTGAACTTCAAGTATTATTGCAATGTAATATTATTCATAAATGTGTATGCAGAAGATGTCTATATGTATAAATTTACTATGGAGTAGATTTGTTGATCCAAATGTTGAACTTCAAGTGTTTTTGCAATATAATATTATTCATAAATGTGTATGCAAAAGATGTCTATATGTATAAATTTACTATGGAGTAGATACGATAACTCGAATGGTTTGAGACAATAAATTAGGATGAGAGGTTACTATAATTTAGAGTTATGATGTCCGAGTAACTAGTTATGGTCGTACCATAATCGATTTATTGTATAGTAGTTGTGATGGGTGGCTGGTTAGATGGCCTGGCTATAGAATAAGCTATTCTATGGTCGGCCATGGAGTATACTCTCTCTCTCTCTCTCTATATATATATATATATAAAATATTATCTCAAATGTAATATTATAGATCAAATACAACTGTATATATATTAGCGTATTAGAACTAGTATACGTAAAGGAGACAAATATGAAATACTAATATAGAATAAAAAAAGAAAAGAAATAGAAAAGAAAAAAAGACCTTTAGTACCAGTTGTTTATACCAATTGGTACTAAATTGGCCTCAGCCACACGCGACGTGGTAGCAATTTAGTACCGGTTCGCTGTACTAAAGGGCCCCCTTTAGTACGGTTATTTGACCCGGTACTAAAGGCTACCACTTTAGTACCGAAGTAGCAATACCGGTTGCACAATAGTACACAATTATGGCAGCAAGGGAAGCCTTGGCAATTATTGTGCAATTCAAATTGTACCCTTGCCATCATTTTGTACGGTATATTCTAAAAATGCAGCAGCTAATCAGGGGCAAGTTGGGAAAAGGAATGTATCGATTCATCCTCTTATAAATAGATCTACCCAAAATGTACATAGGAGGGTTCACTACCCAACCAATAATATCCACCGGAGGAAAGAGTACTATATATCATTGAGCATAAAGAGCAGACGAGATGTGTAGATGAAATATTTGATGAGAACGGAAGGCATCAGGAAAGAAGGTTCCACATCCAATCTATTCCTCTCTCGTGCCACGTCCCGAAGATGCTCACCGATGGTGAGACATTGTGAAGCGACCTAGGCAGTACCCGTCCTGATTGTTTGGTTGGCAATGTCATCCTCCGAGTTTTTGGACTTGGGTGCAAGCAAGATGCTATTTAATTTATTACTGGATGGAATCCAGACTGGAGTCTTTATTAGAGTCAGGACTTCTATTATGGCACCATATCATGTGAAAACCAAGCAACATGTGGAAACTTGGAAACTAGCAATCAGGACTATAGGATTCTAATCCAACAGATCCGGTGAGAGGTGGGCATTTTTTACACTAAAACCCCCCACTGCCAACCCTTTTTCCCAAAAAACACCCTGCCTGTTTGTGGTTGCCCGTGCGCCGCCTGATCCCATCGCGCGGAGTCGCGAGTGCGCCGCCATGGGAATCGGCCGCTGCCCCATGGACGGCGCCGCCCCTTCCCCCTCCGGCCTCCTACCCTCACATCACAGGCCACTGTCGTCCCTGCCCCCGCCTCCACCCTCCCTACCCCCACCGGAAAGGAACCCGCCTCCATCCTCCCTGGCCACCGTCGCCTCTACCCCCGTCGGAAAGGAACCCACCTCCACCCTCGCTGGCCACCGTCACCCCTGCCCCGCCGGAAAGGAACCCGCCTCCACCTCCGTCACGAGCCAGCCGCCGAGGGTCACTGCCCGGATCCGCGGCCGGCGCGCCCCTGACTCCGGCCATGGTAGGGCAGTAATTATTATCTGTAGATTCAATGGGAAGTGAAAAGGGTGTAGTACTGATGAATTACAATCTGCAGAATGCAAATGCAATTGCGTTGTCATTGTCTTCAGACGCTTCTGAATTTGTGTGGATCGTTACAGATGGAGTCGCAAACGTCATTGAATCACTCAGTCCATCTATCATTGAGGCAATGAATGGTGTAATAGGAGATGAGGCAAGGAAGAGAAGCTGGATGTTGTCAACAGGATGAGAAGCCCTGTCACAACCCGATCAAGGATGAGAAAGCTTGATGCTGTCACCAGGCTGCTGGCCCTCTGGTCGCTGCCCTCGATGCAGGATTGATTTGGAATAGATGTTGTGCTGTGATCTTGCTGGTGAATCTTGTTGTGCTTGTGCAGGGAGATTTTGCAGTTCTGTAAGCCAATAGAATGTAGCTATCTAGTTCTTGTGCAGGTACTTGTAATTATGAAAATGCAACTGTAAAATGGTACCATTTGGTACAATGTTATATGGATCAATGGATGCTTGTGCTGATAATGTATGTTTTGCCTTGTGGCTGTGCTAAAAATTTGTACCTACAGCTATGCACTTGCCAATGTCCAGGACACCACTGGATAAACAATGTATGTTGTACTTGTGCTTGAATGGAGTCATGCTGCAGGGTGAGAGGAGTATTATCAGTTCAAGGGCAGTGCTTAGCTGAAACATGGCAACTATTTTTAGTAAAATCTAGACATGATGTGTGTTCAGTCTCCTGTAAAATCTTGGCATTGTGTACCAAGGAAATCAATTTCACGGGCCCTGTACTCTTTCTTAGAGTCTGCCATTACCTTAGCAAGCTGGCCAAGTATAACAAAACAAAGCAGAAATTTAGGTACAAATAACTCAATATCATGATGCAGCAGACCACAAATCCTCTTCATCTACAGAAGTATATTGATGGTGATTGGAACTTTAAAGCAATTGCTTCATTTTGAGATTCAGGTACAGAATTATTGAATGTCTGGGCAAAGAAAGTAACAAGTACAGCCATCTCACTTTCAATAAATTGAACATCAAGGAGCTCACTGCTCACTCATATCTAAACCTGATCCCCTACTTGTTTGGGCATACCAACATTGTTTGGGCAAGTGCGTGCATCATGATCCCCTACTTGCTTACATTTTCCACACTTCCGTTTACTTTTACCCTTGCTTGCAACCTTCATCTCCTTGCTCTTCTTAATTCTTTTGCATCTCCCTTTGGACTTGATATCATTTAGTGGATGTATATCGACTTGATTTGGAATTTTACTACCAAGAAAAGATTCATACTCATCTTGTTTATTAACGATCGTAGCAGGTGTGATCTTTTGAAGAGGTTCTACTAGGTTGGATAAACTAGAAAATAAAAGGTCCATCCCTTATTCAGAGTTCTTGGCCATCTGGATGAGATCTTCAAACCGGTTCCATGAATCTGAAATCTTTTTCCGTATTGCCACCTCCATAGGATCTTCAGGCTTTTCATCTAGCAGGTTACCTTCTTCATCAAAGAATAGTTCCCTGTAAAATTGAATATCTGATCAAGACTATTGTACAAAACAACCTTAGAAAAAAAATCATACAATACAAACCTTTTACATCTTTTCTCCCATCTCTTCATAATATAAATTGAAGGCACCTCATTTTGCTTCTCGGCTCTAAGCACTTGTATTATATGATGGCACGGGATACCGTAGGACTCGTATAATTTACAGGAGCACCTACCAAACATGTCTGACTTGTTCAACTGAACCACTCGCTCTTTTCCAAACATGTCTGACTTGTTCAAAATTGTCAACTGATGGTGACAATTTTTATATCTTCACACTCTATAATGCCCTAAATAATGCAATGGTCTCTTGCAGCTAGGACTTGTTCCCGAAATTTACTGAAAACTTCATGTGTATATATCACACTACATTGCTTCTCCATGGCCCATGGTGTCATCATTTTAGGAGTCCTCTAAAGACTTGCATTGTCGGCCTTTAACTCCTCTTGGCGCTGACACTCCAAAGCTGTGTCAAACCTTAGCCAAAACTCAACAAAGGTCAATTTTCGATGAATGAAACGATTAAAAAAAGAATTTGCACTCTCCGATCGTGACGTAGTCCTAAGTATTCCTGCTAGAGGTATGTCCATAAAGTGTGCCGGAATCCATGGTTGACGCATGGCAAACTTTGGGGAAAACCAATCATTTCCCATGAGTCCAAAATCTGTTATGATAGAATTCCACTGTGACTCAAAATCATCTGCAGTCTTGGAGCCCCAAACACACATGTGTAGTCTATCCTAGAACTGTTCATCCTCTCTTATAGAGGGCCCGACCTTCTCAGGTACCTTTTCCATAATATGCCATGCAAAGTCTGTGAGTTGTATCCAGTAGAATCTGAGCAATAGCAGCCTTCATGCTCGCATCTTCATCTGTTATGATTAGATGAGGTGGTACTCCATGCATAGCCTTTAGAAATGTGTTAAACAACCATTCATATGACTCGATCTTTTCATTTGCCAAGAATGCTTCCCCTAGGAAAATACTTTGCAAGTGATGATTGACTCCAGTAAATGGCACAAAAATCATGTTATACTGGTTAGTGGTGTATGTTGAATCTACAGAAACCACATTACCAAAAACACTATAGTTTTTCCTGCATAAGGCATCTGCCCAAAACACACGAAAAGGTCGTCCTTGTTCATCCACCATAAAGTCATAAAGAAGGCAGGATTTACTTCCTTCTTTTGCTCAAGTTGTGCCACAAACATTTGTGCATCTCCATCTTTGATTTTGCTCCTGAGGTTACGGTAATAGTTTTGCAAATCTCTCAGCGTGCACCCAACATTCTGAAACCCACCCTCACTGACATGGAGAAGTCTATATGCCTGTGAGGTGCCAAAGCTAGCCTTGTGACAACTGAACAAGGTACTCTTTGCCCTCTCACTAACATTACGGTTGGATCTTAGCAAATGCCTCTTATCTGGTGACACAAAACCATGGTTGTGCTCCTCAACCATTGAAGCTATCCGATACTTCTTATCACTGCCAAGCATGACAACAATATGTGCCTCACAACCACATCTGGTTTCCATAACATTATGTGTCTTTCTCTTTTTTCCGGATTCGTCAATAACATTTTTTATGTTCTCCTTTCTGTACCCTTCCCTTGAACAATAATACCGCTTGAATAATATATCATCATTTTGTTTCTTGTGCTGACCAACACGAATAGAGAAACCAGCTTCATGTGCATACGATTTATAAAATTTCTCCACATCTGTAAGTGTATCAAACATCATTCCAACCACAGGCTTCAAATGATCCATGGCGGCGGCCTCAAAACTTCTTCCTGTAAGTCCTACGGTGACGGGATCAATGGCGATGGCTTCAGAGAGGGCGTCGTTCCCTGCCCATGGCTGTTGCAGCTCTTGCTGCTGTTGGCTGTTGCCGTCGTTCTGCATCGTTGCTCCGTCCGAGTACGTTCTCTACCAATTAGATTGACAGAACTTGCAATCAAACGAAAAGGAAACCGGGCCACGAAAACGAAAACAAATAGAAAGGTCACCAAAAGGAACTCACACACGCCGGAGCCGCGCAGGACCTCGCAGATGGCCACGCGCACGCAAAAACAAACTCGGCGAGCACACCAGGCCGGGCAATGGGCACAGTCACTCTCCACCACGTCCACGTCGAAGCCCAGGCGCTGCTGCTGCTCTCCCACGCGTACGTCCCTGCAACGCGAGCCACGACGAGTGTGCTCAGTGGTCACACGATTGAACTGCTACCATGTGCATCGAACACAGGCAGATGAACATTAACGTACCGATGGTTGGGATGGTGAAGGGGTGCCAGTACGGTGCTGGTCTTGATGATCTTCTGGACGTCCTCCAGGAGGATATGGTCTTGATGATCTTCTGGACATACGTCCTCCAGGAGGATCTTGGCCAAGGCCGGCGAGTGGTATTCCTCGTTCCGGCGACTCGCACTCCTAGCGGAAGGTTCTGGTGGGCACACGGGCCGGCGGTGGAAGGTTCTGACACTCGTTTGGGGATCACGCCGGGGGCGGCGCATGGGCGGTGGAAGGTCTGGCAGCGCGCGGCTCGCTCGATCGCGATGATCATGCAGCCGCCTGGCGGACGTGCAGCGCTTCGCCAGGGTATTTTTTTTGGAAAAAAGGGCCGGCAGTGGGGGGTTTAAGTGTAAAAAATACCCACCTCTCACCGGATCCGTTGGATTAGAATCCTATGACCCTGATTGCTAGTTTCCAAGTTTCCACAGGTTGCTTGGTTTCCACATGATATGGTGCCTTCTATTATCCCCATATCATTTTGAACTATTTCCTGGTGCCATGATTTAATAGAAGGGAGAGGCCATAAGTACTCAGGGGACTGCCTGGGCCACCTCAGATCTTGAGTCCCCCGGGCATCACAAAAAAATGAGGCCCAATGTTGCAGAAATGACAAATAACCAAATTAATCTGTAACAAATATATTTATGCTCAGCGTCCTAAAAAAAAGTATTTTGGCCATATACTATGCACACAAACCATAACGGGTCAAACTTAAATTTTATATAGGTCATATTTGATATAGGTCATTCATTCACCAAAATTATAACGCAAACAAAATAAATTAATGACGTAGGTGTTCATTTGAACATCTGGCACGGAACTACTCGTCGGGAGAAGGGTGGGAATTACACTAACATGGAAGCCTTCAGATGCGAATATAGGTTGTTATTGTAGCTAGACATCAAAAGGAATTTATATGGTTTAGTTGCTGTATTCAAATAAATAAATAACACTGCTAGAGTTATCAGATTTTTATTACGCAGACAAAAACTAATGATGCAGAAAAATAAACTATCAAAACAGGCCCGCGTGAATGCATGGGTAGCCGAGTAGTCTTATATAAACTTCAGTGGACAATTCATAGTACTCGATGGTAGGACGCTTGAAGCACAGAGAAAGATAGAGCAAGGCATAAACATATGAGGTGACCAATGATAATGAGATGCATCAGGAAACATGCAAGTCCACAGAAAATCAGCGCTGCACCAACCTTCTTCTTCCTCGTCTCCTATTGCTGCGGATAGAGCCATTGCGGCAGTGCGATCTCATTATGTGAGCTCCAGCATGGCGTCGCCACAAAGGGAAACCCGCAAGGGCGTATTCTAGCATGACAGGGTGCATCCTGATGCGTAGAGGTGAGATCGAGACGTGGAGCAGAACAGCAACGGTACATTTCTGTAATAGATTTGTTCTTCTCCGCTGTTTGTTGTCTAGTTCTCTCAGTAATCTGGCATTGCATAGATTGTCCTATTTCTAGGAGACAAAATTTATACGTGACTAATGACATATATATTCCACTCCAGATATCAAGAAGTCAATAATTAGTATGAGCATGTGGAATGGAATCATCCCTAAAAAATATATGCGATGGACTCATGATAAGGTTGTTTCTCAAATTAATACAACCAAAATGTTTATAGAGTGATTTGCTTTTTTCTATATCTCTAATGAAGCAGTTGCGGACGCAAATGAAAATACCAAAAAAATTCCTATATATAATTTTCCCCAACAACCATCCATTTTGAAATGGAGGCACCATTAGTCGGAAAGAGCAAAAAGGTGATACAGAACAGAGACAATAAGACATACTCCCTCCGTTCCAAATTATAGGTCGATCGTTTTGGCTTTTCTAGATACATAGATATTATTATGCATCTAGACATAGGGTATATCTAAGTGCATAACAAAGTTTATGAATCTAATAAAGTCAAAACCACCTATAATTTGGGACGGAGGGAGGGAACTTGTGGCTCGGCTGTCTCTGTGAACCTATGAACTCGACAAACATGTGACTTTGCTCGTCAGATGGCAGTATGCTGCAGCAATAATTCCACTTGTCTTGTCGTCAGACACCCATTGTTTGTTTGAAGAAAACATGGCACGATGGCAATGAGTTTTGAAAATATTCCACGTTCAAACAAATTTGAGTGTTTTTTTGGGTTTTGCCGTGTGTCCAAGCGACTGTTTCTAGTAGCGTAGATAGTACCAGCCATATAACCGGTGGTGCTTCGGCCATTGCTACCTTCTTACCACAGCACCCTTCCTCTCCACTCTCGCACAGGCACCTATCATACTTTCATGGTGTCTCCTAGTCCCTTATGGTGTCTACAATTTTGGGCAGCGTAGAAAATGACACAGGGAAGAGTGATCTATGAATAATAACATGACTGCTTGGCGTATGTTGCGCCAGTATATAACCGATGCAGCTCTGATTGCTTACAGTACCATGGTAGGTAGGATAGTTCATATTGTTTGTGTGAAACTGTTTGTTGCATGGCACTCGATACAAATGTTCTGCTTTTTGTCATTACCTATACCAAATATCAATGCGTCGTTTATTACATTGGGATACTTGTACTGGTTCCAAACATAGCCTCGATTTTTGAACTGGTACAATGAAACCAAGAATAAAAGTATCGTCCTTTAGTACTGGGTTCTCCCTCTGTACTAAAAGGTTTGTATTACGGACATGCATTAAAGGATTTTGCATCAAAAAATATGTTAAATCATGGGAAGTAACAAGTCATACGATTTTTTTTTTGCAAAATATGCATGTAAACATTACGTGGGATTCAAACTTGTTGGGACCTCTTACATCACACGGTAGCTTCTTTACTGCACCACGGTAGCTTACACAACATATCTAACTTAGCTTCAACATACTTTTCTTTCGAATTCCCCCGTGGAGGAGCTTAAAGCACATCAATGCACGGCACCAACGCATGGTGATCTTGCCGCGCATGATCCAGAGCACCTCCCACATGAACCGGCATGCATCAGCTGCCATCTACAAACGGGCACAGCCAACAGGCTACGGACTTGGCTTGACATGACTGGAAGCAAAACAAATAAACAACCTCAAAACTAAGTGACGGTCCAGATAGTGAGCTGCTGGAATAAAGCGACGCCTTTTAGATCAGATCAAGCAACTATACGAGCTCAGGCTTGCAGTGAAAACGTCCAATCTACATTACGCAGCCCTCTATGTATGAAGCTAACTTCCAGTTGACTCCTGTTCCCATGCGTTTCTTTAATTTTCTGCAAGAGCGCAAGGAAATCTTACCCTGTTGTCCAGCATAGGTTCCAGTGAAGCAAAGGATTTGGAGAGGGAAAGGAACGTTTGTAAAATAGTATACCACTAAAACCTTTTATGTGTTCAGTGTTCTGTTAAATATGATACATAGGACAGTGAGTTGTGCTTCACTCCGTATCCTTTCCAGACAAATAAAAATAGAAGGAAAGCATATATTCTGAGAACCTTCACTCTGCTGTGTATTGCATTTTGCTATTGTTGTTACACAAGTAGTGCAATCACTACTACATAAATATCTTTTACCAACGGTCTATCACCGCAGACTCAAAACGTACACACTCAAAACGTATACCAGACGACATTGTGGTATATTTTTCTTCTCAGAGTCTAACCAAATATTAGCTAAGGTACTGAATGCCACTAGTATTATTAATTAAAGTCACCACTGTTTACTGGACATGTAGCAAATATATATGGTACGTCCATACAGTATCACAGCCATTCTCAGCCTCTGCATTTAGAACTATTAGATTATATAGAAGCACAGTCCTGCTTGTCACAATCTGAAGATAGAGGAACAGAGAAAGTATGAGTGAGAGATGCAGAAGGAAATAGGAAACAACAAAGTGATGTCAGCATGCATCATTGGGTTCTTTCAGTGCATAGTGGTGGGAGCATCAAGAGTCTGGGATGAACTCTGCTGGTCACTAAGATGGTTCCTGCATGTGCACCGCGGCAGATCTCATTGAAACAGTCATCACATGGCCAATAGTTAATCCTGATCCAAGAAATCCCTGTCAGGCAATATCCTAGCTTCAAACACATTGCGCATGACAGAGGAGATTCACATCAGAGTACAGCTGATAGAGCTCCGGCTCATGCATGCATAATCTCGGCGTTCTTGGCATCTCAAAGACCCACTATTACAGTGGCTAGTGTTTCCTACTGCCAATATGTATGCGCATGAGAGAATATGAGTTACTAGTTCCCACATACTGTGTTCTCTGCTTTTGATCAATAGAGAGCCTGATTTTCACTTAACGGATTATATATTCTCAATTGCCATCAGAGTTATTTCTTTCCTGCAGACTTCCTCAGTATGTCGTACACCTTCAAATTTTCCATCCATAATAGAATTTGCTTCGCGTTTCACACCACTCTACGTGCACGCCATTGGCCTTCGCATCGTCAACTTCTTCAGAGCGTTGATGTGCATCTCCCATTCTCTCTCCTCTAGGTAGCTGCACTTGTTTACATGCACATATATTTTTCATCTCTGTGTCCAAACAAATAAAGCACGTGGGCAATACAAACGGTAATTACTAATATTGCATAGATTACACTACTAGAGAAACTGAGACTACAAGGGTCAGAGCTGAGCGACATAGTGACCACAAGGGTCAGAGCTGCCCCTTGTTCTTCAACTCCATGTCAAGAAATACTCGATCAAACAGTGTGCTGGACAGAGGAGATTTGCGCAACAAAGTACGACTGATAAAGCTCCCCGCTTCTGATTAATCTTGACATTCGAGGAAAGCTGGTACTTGTTCTGGTTCCACGGGGAAGGTGACCGCTACTCCATGGTTGCCGCTATGGTTGTGAGTGGCGATGATGGTGTTGTGTTCTTCATGAGGGCATCGTCGTAAAATTGAAGTTGTGCAGCGTAGTGTCGTGATCCGTGGTCATGCCACATTTTCGCCGTTATACTGGGGTATGGTGTTCATTTTCTTGATCCTAAAGCATTGTACACGTTGGTAGGTCCACAACTACCATACCCGTGCCTGTCTAGCGCATGGAAGTTAGCCAAAGTAACAAACAGAGTATAGTGGGTCTTGCTCTGGATGCAGCTGCATAACTATATTGCTCGGTGTCCCACAAGCAAGTTTCTTTTCTTAAATTAGATTCTCAGTCGCCTAAGGATGGATTCCCACTACCATATACTTTTTTTAGCAAGCCAAATGTATCTACTCCGCGCGACATGGCTTGATTTGACAGGGTTTGGTCACAGTATCACATTGTTAGTTCCGCCATCTTGCTTTTTGCTGTGATTGTATAAGTTATTGACCGGTGACGTAGTCGAATAATGTCACTGCCATGGGAGGCTACTCAAGCCTTCTGCAGAGGAGAAGCCCAAAGGATGCTTGGGTATTCGCAACAACCTGTCTGTATATTCCCGGATTCCAACCATGTCGAGGATTGAGCGTCAGGAAAGAAATACGCAACTGCGGGACAATGTCAAACACAGCTCATGAATCAGCAAAAATGGGAGTGGAGAAAAAAAGTTGCTGCGAGGCCAATGACTATCGTATCTTTATCATTTCCTCGTACTATACTGGTAGAGAAATATGTCCGAGATCTTTAGTCATGTGATTTTTCATGCGAAATATACGTGTACGCGGTGCGTAGGATTTGAACCCAGGATCTCAAGTCTCACGCGTAACTTCCTTACCATCTCACCTACACAGCACATCTAACTGAGAAGGAGATGCAATCCTTTCGTAGTAACTCGTGGGGCACCCTTTAGTCCCGGTTGGTAACACCAACCGGGACTAAAGATCTCGGAGGCTTTAGTCCAGGTTTGTAATACCAACTGGGATTAAAGGATCATCTTAGTCCCGGTTGGTGTTACCAACCATGACTAAAGGTGTCTTCACGAAATACAAAATTTAGATCCAGTATTAAAGCCTCTTTAGTTGTAATTTTTGTTGAGGATAGAATGTCGTTTTTCCACCGGTACCGTCACGCCAAGCAAGATCGGACAATATTGTCGAAGAGCCTAGATGCTAGCAAAGCATATTACGACGGCCCGTCGCAGCACTCAGCTAGCTGCAATGATCTGTCATTCCTATCAAATGTGGACGTGGTTTTCTTTTGCTTGATTATTCTCAATTTCTTCCATTGATCTCTTGTATTGACTTCATTGCCAAAAGCCAAATGAATTGAAGACGAATAATTCTGTGTAAGATAACATAATGAATAAACACTTGTATGAATTCGATCAGCTTTAGAATGTTTAACCTATTTGCAATTTTCTTATAAATTGAATCAATAAAATTACTCGATAAATTACGAACACAATCAGTTTAATCAACTTTTAGTATCGCTCATGCACGGCGCATGATCATGGTCTCTTGGACAGCTTACTTGCCTTCCTGTCACATTTGGACTGACCTTGACGTTTCTGCAGTTTGTAGTTGTGCTGGGAAGAATGGAGGCACAACTTATTTCGTCATGTGTAACTGCAGCTGCATGCAAAATAGAGGTGCTACATGGTTCGGTTTTAACGTGGACGGTGGACTCCACTAATGCAAAACGGAATCACCCTATGCGTGATGAATTTACGTGAAGGGTTCCTCTCGACACTACAAAATTAGAAAGTATTACCGAGAGTACATAGCTAGGAAACAGCCACTGTGACAGTCTATTTAAAATCGGTTATCAGGACAGGTATATTTCTTCAAACAATTGAAAAATGCTGATTGCCTCCTAAAAAAATTCAGTGTAAGAGGAAGCATGGTGTAACTTCGCATGCATAGAAACTGGTACATAGTATTTATAAAGTGCTATTATAACATGATGAAAACATAAAGTTGGGTTTTCTTTACTTTAGCTATGTTTAACGAACCAATGGTAGAGCTTCTGGCACACATTTAAAGTAGTCCCGGGCAAAAGTTCTGTGGTACAATATTAAACAGCATGACCATATCTCTATATATACTTCTCCACTAGCCACACATTTTGTAATGGAGGCAGCATTTGCCGGAAAGAACAAAGAGGTGATGCGGAAGGACACAGTAAGACATACGGCTCACCACCACTGAAGACCATTTCGTTAATGGGACTGCATGGCGTCAGGAATACTCTTTAATCTTTGTGGTTCACAACTGTGCACCTCTATTCGTAAGCAAGTGCCACATTGACTCAGTGATCATCATCGACAGCACATGGATGTGGTAGTATAGGCGAGGTTAGGTGTATAGGCGGTATTGAGGTTCATTTGTGGATAAATTTGGGTGTGGTGGATGGTTTTCGCGTTGCTGCTGCTCTCTTTCCTTCAGCTATCTTTTTTAAAGTCTTTTTTGTTTCTAGGCAAAAGTCGATCACATGATCTAGTTGCTTGCCATGAAATGTGCAATAGAACATTCGAGGTTGGTTGTTCTGATTGTGCGGCCTTGGAGGTCCTCTGCCTCGGCCCCTCCCCTGCTAGAGTGACCGCCTCTTTGCTCATTGCCATAACTTGTTTGTTGTTGCTGTTGATGTTGTCTATTGTGATTTTGACTTTGTTGCTATGAGGGTTGAGCACCCTCGATCGGTGGCACATGCTGAGCTGGATATGGCTATTGATGTTGTGCGAAATTATATTTTGGGATTTGCCAATTCTGATCTTTTTGAGATCACATGATCTAGTTGCTTGCCATGAAATGTGCAATAGAACATTCGAGGTTGGTTGTTCTGATTGTGCGGCCTTGGAGGTCCTCTGCCTCGGCCCCTCCCCTGCTAGAGTGACCGCCTCTTTGCTCATTGCCATAACTTGTTTGTTGTTGCTGTTGATGTTGTCTATTGTGATTTTGACTTTGTTGCTATGAGGGTTGAGCACCCTCGATCGGTGGCACATGCTGAGCTGGATATGGCTATTGATGTTGTGCGAAATTATATTTTGGGATTTGCCAATTCTGATCTTTTTGAGATCACATGATCTAGTTGCTTGCCATGAAATGTGCAATAGAACATTCGAGGTTGGTTGTTCTGATTGTGCGGCCTTGGAGGTCCTCTGCCTCGGCCCCTCCCCTGCTAGAGTGACCGCCTCTTTGCTCATTGCCATAACTTGTTTGTTGTTGCTGTTGATGTTGTCTATTGTGATTTTGACTTTGTTGCTATGAGGGTTGAGCACCCTCGATCGGTGGCACATGCTGAGCTGGATATGGCTATTGATATTGTGCGAAATTATATTTTGGGATTTGCCAATTCTGATCTTTTTGAGATTGCCTTTGGCGGTTTCTCTCCATTACTCTTTTTCCGTGGTTCTCATCTAACCTGCAATATTTTTCTAACTCGATCAACAAAGGCTTCCATGGTTTTGGGATTTTCTATTATTAGGTGCGAAGCTGTCGGGCCCGGTGTTAGCCTTTTGATGCAAGCTGCTATGGCTACGCTTTCGTCCACATCCGGAGTTTTTAACTTCAACTGTACAAATCTTTTGACACAATTGGGTAGGGATTCTTTGTCTCTTTGGATGCAGTGAAACAAGTCACCTGACTCTGTTGTTGCACGATGGAAGCCTTGGAAGTTTTGTATAAGTATTTTTTTAAGATCTATCCAACTATATACTGACTGCGATGGGAGTAGTGAGTACCAATTCAATGTTGCACCCTCGCAGGCTATGATTAGGGACTTGGCTAAGACAACATCGTCTCCTCCAACTGATGCTACTGCAGCTTCATAGCTCATGAGGAACCGACGAGGGTCACTTTACCCATTGAACTTTGGCAGTGAAAATGTCTTGTAGGTTGGAGGTAATAGAGCTGTTTGTAGGCCTATGGACAATGGAGAGCTTTGGTCCATTGCTACATAGGCGCATGTCATCACTGGTACATTATGCCTAGTGAGATTAGGATTTGCTTGCGGGATGTTTGCGTTGTTCACAGCATATTGCTGTCTCGAGGTTGGTGGTTGTGTTTGCGGTTGTATTGTCGTGTTTTGTAAGTATTGCAATTCATCCACTTCCTCTTGCAATTCTACCAATTGTTGTTTTTCTTGATTCAGTTTTGCTATTTTTCAGGCTGCTAGTCGTTGGGCAAATCTTTCTTTTTCTTATTTCAGAGTCTCGAGTTGTTTTAGCACCAAGGCCGATTCCTTTTCTATTGCTCCGAGTAAATCATTTCTTGTGCTTGTCTCCGGTTGTGTTTGGTTTGTTGCTTCCGCCTTGACTCTTGTTCATAAGTTAGCCTTGACTCTCTTTAACTTCTCTATGATATATGTGTCATCTTGATCAATGGGGACAAGTCTTTTCTCTTGAGCCGCCGAGTTCTCTCTTTCACCCTCGGCAGCTTCCTGTGGTGCGGTCTTCTTCTTCTTCGTTTGTGGCATCATGGGTTGTTTTGTGACTGAGAACACGCTGGACGCCCTGTTGGTCTCAAAGGAATTTGACACCGAACAGATTTAAGTTACAATGGAAATAATACTCGTAATTGGAAAAACTTTCTCTCTTTACAACGGGGTAGGGCTCCCCTTTTATAGTGATCCATGACCTACTTTACATTCCAAGAATGTCCTTACTCAACCACTACATTCCTAGGATATGCCGTACATAAGGGTCATTGAAGAAAATGTGTACAAATTGAACTCTTCCACATGATCACGTTTCTCACACCATCCGCCTTCTAACCTCGAGATTTCATCTTCATTCAAAGCTGATCATCAGCCTCGAGGCTTCATCCGCTATCTGAGATGAACGCCCAACGACGAGGCGCCTACTTCATTGAGTCTTGTCGAGAGGTCTTAACCTCGCATAGTTCTTCTCCGAGCATCATTCCTGAGTAAAGAGAAAAAAGATAAAAGCTCGGTGTTCGGAATTGACTCCGAACACTCGAGGGTTAATCTAGTGGGAGTTAGCCATTACTGTTATCAATTACTACCCTCAAGTCCTTCCAGGAGCAGAGGTGATGCAAGGATACGAGATTTACTATTAGAAGCGCCTCCATAGAGCGTGCCAGGTTAAAGGAGTTCCACTTTCCTTGTTGCCGAAGCGCAACTTGTGAGGTTAATCTTGAGACCTAGTAACGACATTCAAGGGTAACTAAGTTTTACTTCTCAGTTTGGAACTCGTGAGGCTAGAAGGGCTCCGCGCCTCTTTATACTTGATGTAGAACTTGCGAGGTCAAAGGGTTCCTTATGTTGTGGATGGCGCTCGAGAGTGTTTAGATTTTGGCGATCCCCAATAGCTGCGGATTACCCTGAAGCTTAATTCCCAATCTCATACCCATGCTTGTCAGCGTCGAGGCAAGGTTTAGTCCGGACCGAGTTCCGTTTTTTCACCGAGTTCGAGATTGGATCGGATAAGGAAGTGCTTAAGCCTCAGGCTATTTTTCATCTACAAAAGTTGATGCCGCATTCTTCCTGGTGGAGAAATCAAATGTGCCGCCGTACTACTGCTCATGTAGATCGAGGTGCAAGGGCACCCCTCTGCCGTCCGCCAGAGCACCAGAGCCCCGGCCGCACCCCACTGCCGTTTGCCCGAGCGCTGGAGCCCCGACCGCACCCCGCCGCCATCTACCCGAGCGTCGGAGCCTCGGCCGCATAGCACCTAAGCCCCTCACTAGAGAGCAAGAGAGGGAGGGACGGAGGCGGCGTACTTACGCTGCTCAGCCACCACCGCTAGTTGCCGCCACTGCTGCTCCTTAGCCCGCCTGTTGCCGCCACTGCCGGATCTGAAGGTGAGGTGGGTGCTACTCCAAGATCCACGTGCTCCTTGCTCCGCCACGCCTGCCGACGCTCGACCACCGCGCCCTCCCGTCGGAGCTACCCGCTCCTTGCCTTGCCACTGCTCGTTGCTCCGTCACGCCCTGCCAACTCTCTGCTGCCTCACAGCACCATCACTTCTTGCCTCCGCTACTCCTTGCCCCGCAACCACTCCTCACTACATGTAAGAGGTAAGGGGCGAGCGGAAGGGGGAAAAGAGGGGCCGCGATGGCAATGCCAGTGAGAGGATCGATCTATGTGGGGAAGAGAGGCATGGGTGAGAGGCCAGATGAGGGGGACGAGCGGATAAGTACGTGTGGGGATGGGGGTGAGCGTGGGTGAGAGAGAGAAGGGGGGGTGGACACGTAAGGTTAGGTACCCCTTTAGTACCAGGTGCACGCCGCATCCGATATTTTGGGAGATGTTTTGATCGTTGGTTTCTTATGGCGCCTCCGGGTATGAGCTGACCAGATTCCCGGGCCTTGGGGCTGCTACTTGCATTCCCCTCTCTCCTCTGACTACAATCCCTAAGGCATCATAACCAAATAGTCCGACTACGTCTTTCGCCTCGTCCACCGAGATCCTTATCGTAGCAGTGCACATGCCCTTCTCACCGCGCC
>NC_028458.1:45103007-45179028 GCF_000263155.2 Setaria italica
CCCTAGGACAAAACCTGCAGCCTGGTACAACTCTGTGTATATTAAGCAGAAAATGAAGAATCTCCTGGGTAGATGTTCGAGTGGTCATAGCAGAATCCAACATAATTGTTTTTGTACGGATACAAGCTGCAAGAAAACTGTCACTACCGGAAAACTTAGCCGTCCTGAGGCTCAGTACCAGTCGCATTTTCCACCCCGTTACTAAAGGGGGTCATGGGGGCTCCTTGGGGACTAGCTGATAGGCTCGGTGCTAGTGCTCACATTAGTACTGGGTCAAAATGCAACTGGTACTGAGCCTCAGGACGGCTAAGTTTTCCGGTAGTGACAGTTTTCTTGCAGCTTGTATCCGTACAAAAACAATTATGTTGGATTCTGCTATGACCACTCGAACATCTACCAGGAGATTCTTCATTTTCTGCTTAATATACACAGAGTTGTACCAGGCTGCAGGTTTTGTCCTAGGGTTATACATTAACATACCTAGATTATTACTGCAGATTATTTTCTTCTTGTTATTTTCTTCCTATTGGCTTCAATGAAGTATGGTATTCCACTGCTTGATTGAGACACGAGGTTCCCTCTAAGGCAAGTCAAGATGCGAGCTGTTTAAGCGCAAGCTGATTTAGATGATGCGCTTGAAAAATTTGAGAATAAAGATTCTAAGTCTTGGACCGATGATGAGAATAGGAAAGATCGTAAGGTCTTGTCTCATATTCATCGTCATCTTTCAAATAATATTTTGCAAGATGTTTTTCAGGAGAAAACTGTTGCTGGTTTATGGCTCAAATTGGAGTCGATTTGCATGTCTAAAGATTGATAAGCAAGATGCATGGAGGTTATGTGCCTAACCATCTTTCGATCTTTAAGGAGATCGTTGCTGACCTATAGTCTATGGAGGTAAAATATGATGATGAGGACTTGGGTCTTATTCTTTTGTGCTCACTACCTAGTTCTTTTGCAAACTTCAGAGATACCATATTGTATAGTCATGATACTCTAACCATGAATGAAGTTTATGAGGCATTTCAAGCCGAGGAAAAGATGACACAGATGGTGTCTATTGAAGGTTGAGCTTCCAATGGAGAAGCTTTGTCTGTTCATGGCAGGACACAAAAGAAATCAGATAATGGTTATAAAGGTGTTTTCGCGAGAGAAATGCTCAAAATTTCTCGACGTACGGCGTAATAAAGTACAAATAAATAAATAAATCACACAGAAACACAATAAAATGGGAAAATTTGCTTTCTTTATTCATTTCTCAAGAAACTTGCAAGTCTTCTCTCTTTTTACATATATTTCTGCATAACGCCTCAAGGTACAGACGACTGCATAGTTCCTAAATCCTAGAGCCTCATAAGAACTCTAGTTAATTACATCTGTAGGTTTGAACCTGCGGAATACCTCCGATTATGCTGTGTCAAACAGTCGTTGTTATCCTGTACTCCATAGATGAATGCTGCATAAAAGAAACAATGAAAAGAAACGAAGCCGAGCGACTTAATGCTATATTTCATCATGCCTCGTGTTCAGCAAAATCTCCCGAGGTGAATGTGTTCGGCCTAGGCGGTCACGAACGGATTTTATCCTGCCTCATCGGTCAGCACATAATAGAAATTTCTGACCTTGTCGGTCACGGAAAGCTGGTGATAATAGATTAATAGATCTGTGAACTTTTAACTGAACACGACCATCACAAAACATAACATTTCATCTGTATACTTTATTTCCCTTCTCCTTTCTTTATTGATCTGCAAGCACGACGGTTGATTTTATTATCCGTGTGAAGCCCCCTGTATCCGCAAAGTGTCTAGCACTACCATCTTAATGGCATGCTAATCTGTTGATCTATTTCTTTTATGTAAACACCGCCATAGAGAGATGTGATCTCCCAATCCTTCGTACACCTACAAAATAAGAAGCATGTCTGCGCTGCCTTGGAACGGCCTTCTCTTGAAACCAGCAAAGTGTGTATGAGTGCCATTGGAACTTCTATTTTTCCTATCATCAATAAGCCTGTACGGCACATGAGCCTCTTGGCATTTCTTTCACCAGAAGCCAACATGCATCGAGCGCTCACGGTCCTGCCATCGTAGGCATATCCCTGCAACAGAAGAACAAAACTAACAGACTCTCTAGGCCATGCCGATTACTTACGATCAGGCAATGCCATAGGCATGATGGAGAAGCGTTGATGAGGACGAAGCCGGCGGCGTCAAGGTCGATCTGCAGGTGATCGTGATTTTGGTGGATGAAGAAAGATGTGTGATTGTGTGCTGGTGGATGGTGATGTGTATGCGCCTCCTGGTGGATGGCGATGTGTATGCGCCTGCTCCTCCTTTCACCTGCAGCACCCAAGATAATATATAGAGGGAGGATTGGTCAAGTGACACCCCTGGCATTTGGGAGTTGAGCGCCGCCGCTATTCAGTTCATCGTGGCCTGAGATAAAAGCAAGCCGTTGATTCTCTGGCACTGCATGCAAGCTCTCGTTTAAAATTCCAACGCTAGTGACCATGCAAAGCGCTGCATGCAACGCTAGTGGCCCTAGATAAAAGCAAGTCATTGATTGCTGCTGCATGCGAGCTCCGCTAGTGGCCCGCAAAAACGTTGCAAGCTCCCGTTTAAAACTCCAACGCTAGTGACCATGCATGCAATCTGAACGTGACCGTACTCCAGCCTGAAGGTTTTCAAATCATTAAGGCCCCGTTTGGGTCCAAGGAATTGGAATCTATTTAATGGAGTAGGCTAATTTATGTTGGAATGTGGCATTCCACAACTTTCCAAAGTTTAGATATAAGCCTATCTTAAATTCATGGGGTGGGAGATGGAAATTGATTCTATAGATTATGGTTATTAGAATGGAATTCAATTCTTATAGCACGCTCTTAGACTCGCTTCTCTATAGTAGAAGTGCAGCATACAAGTATCTCTCCCATATCACCAACTATAATATACAACTATATTCCACATACAATTATATTAGCTTAATTAATTTGGGTCTAAATTATGATTATTAGGATGGAATTCAATTCCAACGATCCAAACGGGGCCTAACACTCCGGCGGGTTGTCGTATATGTATACGTACAGTCGTTAGCATACACGGGTCACACATTAAAAGAAGTTCCTTGTCGGTTTGAACTAGGCCTTAGAACGTGAATCACCTGCATTAGAATATTTCAAGGGTCTTTGTGTATGTGTATATGCATGCAGCTAGCTTGCACCCCGAGTGTTTGCACATACGTATACTTCCTTAATATACTTAGGCAAATAGCTTAAGTGTTAATTCTAAATATTTAAATGACACGGGATGGAAATCTAAATTACCATATTTATCACATGAATTGAATCATATTATTTGACGTGATAAACTATAGTCAAACAAGAGGCAAGAGTTCGAATGGTTATAGGGGCAGTTCGAAGTCTAGAGACAAAGATGAGAAATTCTGCAATTATTGCAACAAGAAGACTCATTTTATATCTGAGTGCTATAAGTTGAAGAACAAGGAAAAGAGAACTGGCACATATAGACCAAAAGGTAAATCTAATGAAGGTAATGCTTCTGTTGCTACTACTGATGGTAGTTCAGATGGTATCGAGGTTCTTGTTGCTTTTACTGGATGTGCAAACAATGGTGATGAATGGATTCTTGATTCTGTTGCTTCTTTTCATATATGCATTAATAGAGGTTGGTTCATCACTTATGATTTTGTGCAAGGTGGTTCTGTTAGAATGGGTGATGATAGATCACATCAGATTGTTGGCATTGGATCCGTCCAGATTAAGATGCATGATGCTATTACAAGAACTTTGAAAAATGTGAAGCATATTCTAGATATGAGCAAGAATCTTATTTCTTTGAGTACTCTTGATGGCAAAGGGTACAAGTACTCCGATGGAGACGAAGTTTTGAAGGTGTCAAAAGGTTCTCTTATTATCATGAAAGATGATTTGAAATCTGCCAATTTGTACCATCTTCGTGGTACAACAATTATAGGTGATGTCGCTGTAATTTCTAATTCATTATCTACTTCTGATGCTACTAATCTTTGGCATATGCATCTTGGGCATATGAGTGAGCTTGGCTTGGCAGTGCTGAGTAAGAGAGGACTTCTCGATGGGCATAGCATTAGCAAGTTGGATTTCTATGAGCATTGTGTGTTTAGCAAACACAAGAGGGTGAAATTTAATACCTCAAGTCATACAAGTAAATGTATTCTTGATTATTTGCATTCTGGTTTATGGGAACATCTTGTAAGCCTTCTCTTGGTGGTGCCCGTTATACGTTGACCATAATTGATGATTATTCTAGAAAGTTATGGCCCTTATTTCTTGAAAGGTAAATTAGAAATATTTACATTGTCTAAAGAGAGGAAGATTATAGTTGAAAACCAAACTGAAAAGAAGGTTAAGAAGTTTCGTATTGATAATGGGATAGAATTCTGTTCTAATGAATTTAAGTCATGTTGCAAATTTGAAGACATTGTTAGGCATTACATTGTTCTTTACATAGCCTAACAAAATGGTGTAGCTGAGCGTATGAACATGACTATCATCTCTAAAGCCCATTGTATGTTGTCTAATTCTGGTCTGAATAGTCATTTTTGGGATGAAACTGCTTCCACTGCTTGCTATCTTATTAATTGTTCACCCAGAATTGCCATTGATAAAAAAAACTCCAATTGAGGTATGGTCTGGTTCTACATCTGATTCGCAATTGAGAGTTTTTGGTTGTACTACTTATGCTCATGTTCATAATGGTAAATTAGAGCCTAGAGCTATTAAGTGCATCTTTCTTGGTTATCGACCTAGTATTAAAGGTTATAAGTTGTGGAATCCAGAAACTCGAAAGGTTGTGATTAGCAGAAATGTTATCTTTAATGAATCTGCTATGTTAACTGACAACCTATCTAGTAGTGCTTTTGTTCAGCAAAATTCAAGTGTTAGGTGGAGCATTTTATTGATGTTGAGAGTACACAGTATAATGATAATGTTGATGTCCAAGTTGTACCTATTGTTGATAATTCACCAATTGTAGATGATTCATCTAGTGTTGAGCATTCTTCTCCAGTTGTGCAGCCTCCACAACAATCTATTGCATCTGGTAGGGCTAGAAGGGCTCCTAAGCCAACTAAAAGGTTGATTGAAGAATGCAATATTGCTTATGCTTTGAGTGTTGCAGAAGAGATTGAAGGTGCAAAACCTTCTAATTGTTACGAGGCTATTACTTCTACTAATGGCAACAATTGGATGACCGCTATGCAAGATGAGATGGAGTCACTTGAAAAGAATGGTACTTGAGATTTAGTAAAATTGCCCAAGGATAAAAAGTCAATCCGTTGCAAATGGATTTTCAAAAGAAAAGAAGTTATTTCTCCAAGTGAGCCAGCAAAGTATAAAGCAAGGTTGGTTGCTAAAGGCTATAACCAAATTCCAGGTATTGATTTTAATGATATCTTTTCCCCAGTTGTGAAGCATACTTCCATTCGTACTTTGCTATATATTGTTGCTATGTGTGATTATGAGTTGGAGCAGGTAGATGTTAAATCTGCATTCTTACATAGGGAGTTAGTAGATGTCATTTATATGGACCAACCTAAAGCTTGCGTTGTTCCTGGAAAAGAAAACCTTGTTTGTGGATTAAAGAAATCTCTTTATGGCTTGAAACAATCTCCTAGGCAATGGTATAAGAGATTTGATTCGTTTATACTCTCTCATGACTTTAAGTGGTCTGATTATAATAGCCGTGTCTATTTGAAGACAATTAATGGTTCAGCTACTTATCTGCTTCTTTATGTTGATGATATGTTGATTGTTGTAAAAGATAAATTAAAAATAGCTAAGCTGAAGGCACACTTGAATTTAGAATTTGAGATGAAGGATTTAGTTGCAGCTAAGAAAATTCTTGGTATGGAAATTATCAGAGTTAGAAAATCTAGTATGTTATACCTCAGTTAAGGAGGTTATATTGAAAAGGTCCTTTGTCATTTTAATATGCATGATGCAAAACCAATGAGTATCCATTAGCTGCACATTTCAAATTATCCTCAACCTTATGTCCAGTGTTAGATGATGATATTGAGTATATGTCTAGAGTTCTATATTCTAGAGGAGTTGGTTCACTTTTATATGCCATGGTCTATTCTCGTCCTGATTTATCTCATGCATTGAGTGTTGTCAGTAGATACATGGCCAATCCTGGCAAAGAGCATTGGAATGCAGTTCAGTGGATTTTGAGATATCTGCGTGGTACTTCTAATGTTTGTTCGTAGTTTGTTTGTTCGTAGTTTGGGAAATCTAGAGATGGACTTGTTGGTTATGTTGATTCTGATTATACAGGTGATTTTTATAAAAGGAGGTCTCTAACAGTTTATGTTTTCACCATTGGTGGTTGTGCTGTTAGTTTGAAAGCAAGTTTACAGGCTACTGTTGCTTTGTCCACTGCTGAAGCTAAATATATGGCTTGTAAGGAAGCTTTTTGGTTGAGAGGTTTATACTCTAAGCTTTGCAGGATTTCTTCTTGCATTACTATACATTATGATAGTCAAAGTGCAATTTGTCTTACTAAAAATCAGATGTTTCATGAAAGAACAAAGCACATTGATGTGAGATATCGTTTTATTCGAGGCGTTATTGCTGAAGGTGATGTTAAAGTATGCAAGATAAATACTGATGATAATCCCGCTGAGATGATGACTAAGCCTCTTCCTATAGCTAAGTTTGAGAGCTATGCTCAAGCTTGGTTGGTGTTAAAGTTTAAGTCCTAGTGACTTTTGGCGTCGGTGATTATTTATTATTGAAGTGAGTTCATTGATGACACTTCATTTGCTACAAGATGGAATTAGTCCTAAGGTGGAGTTTGTTGGATATGATCTGTATTATAACGTGAGTCTTGTGGGGACGTCTAGAGGGCCCACAATTCGGGTTATGTGATTAGCGGATTTGTTTCCATATTTTACTCCAGTTAGTTTAGTCCACCCTATATATACATCTTGTAAGCCGCACAGGAAGAGTAAGATGACTCATTATATTTCCTGCATTGTAACTCTCTCATTATAGTGAAGATCGCTGATTGGCGCCCGTGATTTTTTCCCGCAAGAATTTTCCACGTAAAAATCGTGTCTCGTGTTCGATCTTATTTTTGTATTATTTGCTAATACCATCCTTTTTGTTGCCAAAAATTTTAATAACCTTGTGGAATATGAGACACCAGGAAATGGAAAACCACAGCTGGAACTGGTGCTTCTTTTGGGAATGGAGGCCTGCTCTGAATATCATACCCATCTAGCTGAGACGAGAGTGAAATTCACCAAATCCAAACACAAATAGACATGCTAGTGCTCTCGTTTCCCGCTGCAGCCACAGGACTCCAATCCGCGAAACATAACCCACAACAGGAATCATGCAATAGTGACCTGCCCGGAACTTGTGGATATTGGATCTCATTTACAGGAATCTGATGATAAGAGGAAGGTGGAATGAGAGGAAAGCTGGGAAGGAGGTTTGAGGGTGGCTGCTGGCTTGGCTCTGCTGGCAGCGGCGGGTGAGCTTTGATTGGCGGTGGTTGGGTATCAAGTTTTTCGGCATTGCAGTGGGTTACAGCTGTTTCTTTTGTTCTCTACTTAATAGTGTCGCATAGTGGAGGAAGTAAAAAAAAAGAACCAAATGATGACTGTACCTTTCAATGCAGCGCTGGTCTATGGTTGCTGGCTTACAATGCAATTTGGGAACTTGCAGCTAAGATCCAAAAAGAATGTATGTACAGATTCATTCTCCGCAATGATCAGATAAAAATCATGTTAACTGCCATATGTACTATGTCATTTGGTCAAAGCCACATAGATCAAGAGATGGCAAACAAGAAAAAAAACATAATATATAGAGAACAGCATTGCTACCAAGGCAGGATATATAACAATGATTTATCACCATGCAGAGTAGTGGTTCATCAGAGATATGTTGTCAATATATAGAAGCTGCAGTCTAAGCCGTGGTTGCTGTTTTCGTTGTTGTTGCAGGGTCTGGCTACTATGCTTTTTGTCAGCCATATAGTCACGTTGTGGCTGTCGCTAATCAATACCAACACCATCGTATCTATACTTCCACTCAGCCCCTCCATTTTGAAATAGAGGCAGCATTAGTTAGAAAGAGGGAAGAGGTGATGGAATGGAAGGGACTGGGAAATTGGCAAAGCTGCGGGGAGGACTACAGCTAAAATTCATCCAACTTATTTTATCAAAATCAATTAAGTACCACCCCTGATCTTGTCTGGACCTCAATATGTTTCCATGATGGGAAAAGAAAAAAGCGTGGTGCCCTGTTTATTTTTTGTCCGACTGACACAATTGATTTGTTTGGGCAGAAAAATTATAGGAGGAGAAAAGGAAGACAAGTCAAGCAGCGAATCCCTTATGCTCTCTACATCTTTTGGCAACATAGAAAATGCTCTCTACTATAGGAGGAGAAAATAAAAAAGATTCAACTATGAATAACCACATTACTGCTCGCGCATCTAGCACAAGTATATAAGCGAAGCAGCTGAAGCTGCTAAGTGCACGATGGTAGGTAGGATAGTTCAAAATGTTAAGTTTAGGTGAATTCTTGGCTATGCGGATGTACTAGTTCTTCTCATAGCCTGTACTAAATGTCAATGTATAGTTTATTACATATTAATTGGAGCACTGCCATTTAGCTTCGGCCGACCCAGTGAGTTTCACATTCTCCACTGAACCTGTATTTCCGGCATTCTTGCAAAACCGGTGGGTTGTTCAATCCAACACTGCAGTGCTTTGATGTGCACTGCTGCTACACAGCTTGATTATATTGCTACAAGGAAGGCTGCTGCAAGGGCCGTGGTCGATTCTTAGTTGGGTGCCCATGCGCATCGTTCTTGCCTCTGTCAGCCATGGCCATACTCGACTATCACTGCGCCATGGCTGGAGACCTTATACAGGTGATCAGTCTGGAGCACATCTGCTAGGTACAGCTAAAATTGTATCCCCTGTATTCAACATGGATCCTTGTCTTTAATCAATTAAGTAACGCCCCTGATCTTATCTGAACTTCAATCTGTTTCCTAGTTGGGAAAAGACAAAGTGTGCTGCACTGTTTATTTTTTTTACTAGTCCATCAACCCGTGCTCCCGCACGAGCTAATATTTTTAGAAGCTATTGTATTTGAAAATTATTTAGAAATTAAACTCTTTGCTAATAATCAAAATTGTTTATCTATTGCTCTCTTATTTTTCCAATACTTCAACATAATACTTATATAGATATGTGTACCTATCTTTGTCCAGTTTTGATTGATTTTTAATTAATAATTACTCTATACACTCTTTCATCCATATTCATACTTTTTCCATTTTGTATCACACCTCCAATCCTCCATACATTATGTTTAGCATACAAATCAATATTTTTCATCGATTCCTCGCATACATGTATAAATG
The DNA here is from genome assembly GCF_000263155.2 of Setaria italica. NCBI lineage: Eukaryota > Viridiplantae > Streptophyta > Magnoliopsida > Poales > Poaceae > Setaria > Setaria italica. The sequence continues at coordinate 45,112,457 of NC_028458.1, forward strand.
GTCTAAATGGTGGCACTCATCATGTGTATACACTTTAAGTTAGTATTTTAATATTAACAATGACATAAGTAGGTAATTTAGAACCATATTTTAGTTTACTTTTTGACATTTCTATATGATGCACATGAAGATAATTAGATTAAGATTTAGAAGTTTACTTAAGATTATTTTTAATATTGATATACGTGGGTAACATAGATAAAATTTTAGAATGACATTTTAAGTTATGATTTATAATGATGTGTATTAGTAAATTGGATGAAGATTATGGGGTTACTTTAGATTATTTTTTATAATAGCAGAGCTCGGTAATTTAGATATAGGTTTGGAGCTCATTTTTGAATATTTTCCCAACGATGGTGGGTAAATTTTAGAAAATATAATAGATCAATGGCTATGATTATTAGAGTTTCAGGATTGGTGTTTGATGTTTTTAATTTTTATGAGAATTTCTCTCCTTTTTCTAGCTTGTCTCGTGGGAACTAATACGGAGTCTCCAGTGGAAAAAAAATGAGACTACATTGCTACAAAACTATTACCATAAGCTACCTCTCGTTTGTTAAATATTTGAACATAATACTTATGTAGATATATACTTAATATCTTCATCCAATTGTGATAGATTTTAGTTAGTAATTACTCTATAATATTTTCATTCACATTTATAATCTTTAACTTTTCACTTTGGATTGCAGGTATGCGCTTGAATTAAACAATTTGTTTAATGAACCCTAAGTTTGAGATACAATTTTAGCATACAAATCTATATTCCCATCACTTTATATCCATATAAATGGTAACACACATCATGCGTATAGACCTTAATTATTGTATCGTATACCAATAGTGCAAGATATAGACAATTTATAATCATATATTATTGTATATTTTTAATTAAGGTTATTTAATTCAAACGTAGGGTTACCTCATATTATTTTTAATAATAGCATGTGTGGGTAATATAGATGCAAATTTAAGGGTTTACTTTTAAGTTTTTTAAGTAATAGTGGTAGGCAATTCAATTGCAAATTAGGACGTTATTTTGAATATTGTTTATAATGGCATAAGTGGGTAATTTGACGAAGATTAGGGGGTTACTTTAGTTTATTTTATATAATGGCAGAGGTGGGTAATTTATATACAGATTTAGGGGGTTACTTTAGCCTATTTACATAATGGCATAGGTGGGTAATTTTTTAGAAAACATAATAGATCCAATGGCTATGATGATATGAATCTATTGATTGATGGTCGGATATTTTGCTTTTTTCTGAGAATTTTTAGGATTTCTCTCTAGAGTGTCCACCTATGAATTCTAGGTGGCTTCACCTGGAGGCTTGAAAAGGAACCTCCAATTAGTAATAGTAAGATGGCTGACACATTGTTAGCAGCAAGGTAGCGAGGGTAAAAGGAGGAAGCAGGGAATTGAGGCCGGAAGCAAGAACGCGAGAGGAAGAGATTGGATCGGAGAGGTTCTTCAGGAACTGAAAATAGTTTTACAGATGTTCTTTCATGATTCTCTCCTCCTTTTAACAGCCAGCAAACCTACTCACGCACGCCATGCTAAACCCAGTCTGGACCGATCACTTGAGCATTAGTCTTCCTAGGCCTGCTTCCGCGTCGGAGCCCATCATCACTTGCTAGTATTGTAGCCGGTCCAGCTATTGTCACCAATGGCTGTTGCTCATCTGTTGTTGCACTAACATCCCTCCCTTGAAGAGAACCTGCTTGTTTCCAAGCAGGAGCTTGTGGAAAACGCTGCAACAAAGGTGTAAGATCTTCCCAAGTAGCTAAAGAACGCGGCATACCAGATCACTTGATAAGCACTTGAGATACACCATCTGATGACATGTGGCGACGCAAGACTCGCTCCGGAATCTAAAGGCCATCCAAGTCCACTAGAAGTTGTGCAACTACCTCTGACGGTGCTAAAGCTTTCTTCAACTGAGAAACATGAAAAACAAGATGCACCGCCGAAGTAGCCAGCAAATCCAACTTATAAGCAACTACACCCACCTTGGATAAGATTTTGAAAGGACCAAAATAACAAAAGGTCAGCTTTTGGTTAGCATGAGGAGCCAATGACGATTGCACATATGGCTGTAACTTCAGATACACCATAGCACCCACTTCAAAACTGCGCTCTGAACGATTCTTATCAACTTGCTGCTTCATACGATGCTTACCTCGTGATTAGTGCTGCTGAACCAATTCAGTCATAACAGTTTTGTCCTGAAGTCATTCCTCCAGAGTTGCAACTAGGCAAGCTGAGAGCAAGTCAATGTTGAATGCTTAGGAACATACCCATACAACAGCTCAAAAGGAGAAAACCCCAAAGCTGAGTGCCAACTTGAATTACACCAAAACTCGGCCAAGTAAATCCACTCCACCCACTTAGTAGGACAGGCATTGACAAAACACCTTAGAAACATCTCCATGCACTGATTTACCCGTTCAGTCTAACCATCAGACTGAGGGTGATAAGATGAATTCATGCACAAAGTAACCCCAACAAGTGCAAACAAGGATTTCCAAAATTGGTTGGTAAAAATCCTATCCCTATCAGAAATTATAGGAGAAGGCATCCCATATAGCTTGTATACATTCTGCATAAATAGTTTGGCCACTATGGGAGCAGTGAAAGGATGTCTCATGGGGATAAAATGACTGAACTTAGAAAATTTATCCACCACCACCAACACACAGTTCTTGCCACCAGATGGGGGTAGCCCTTCCACAAAATCCATACTAATGGTCTGCCAGGCACCAGAAGGAATAGGAAGTGGTTGAAGCAACCCATGATACCTGACCCGTTTAGCCTTAGCTTGCTAACAAACAGAACATGTTGTCACAAAAAGAGTGGATGGCCTTCCCCATGCCAGGCCAAGCAAACAACTGTTTAACATGGTGTTAAGTGACTGGAAAACCAGAATGACCTCCAATGGCTGAACTATGTAAAGCCTGCATGACTTGCTATTGCATAGAGGAATTGTTACCCAACCAAATTTTTCCTTTAAATCGAAGCAACCCTTCCTAGAAGGAGAAATCAGGTACAAAATTGGCATTGAGCACTAGCTTGGAGATCAAAGTTTGAGCATCAGGGTCAGCATAATAGCCATCTATTATGTCCTTGCTCCACTGAGGGGAAACAACTGACAGAGAAAAACAAGAAGGAACATCCTGAGCTCTCCTAGACAAGGCATCTGCAACTCTATTCTCAGATCCTGGTTTATAAACAATTTTATATTGCATACCCAATAACTTGGTAAATATTTTCTGCTACCAAGGAGTGTGAAGCCTTTGCTCATTCAAATGCACCAGGCTTTTTGATCCGTGAAAATTATAAATTTAGCATGCAACAGATAAGACCTCCACCGCTCAATATCAATCAAAATGGCCAAATACTCTTTTTTTCATAAGTGGACAAACCTTGAGTTTTGATTCCCAAGGGCTTACTAATGAAGGCTAAGGGATGCCCATCTTGGAGCAGCACAGCACCAACATCATTTTTGCAAGCATCAGTTTCCAGGAAGAATTGCTTACAGAAGTCAGGCAAAGCCAATATAGGAGCAAAACTCAAAGCTTGCTTTAAGGTGGTAAAAGCTAAGTCCTAGTCTTGTATCCACACAAACAGAACACACTTCTTCAACAATTATGTGAGAGGTTTGGCAATGACAGCAAAGTGCTTGACAAACATTCTATAATATCTAGCCAGCAAAGTCTGAAGGATGCTGCACAAGCACTACAACTCTAAGGTCATCACGTAAACCATCTACAAACCGAGTACTAAAGAACAAGGGATCAGGAACTGACTCATATGCAGACAATTGATCAACTAAATTGTAGAATTGATTAATATACTCAGCAACAGTGCCTAATTGCTTGATATGAAATAACTGTCTAAGCAACAACTGATACTGGTCTTTGCCATAAAGCTCATGCAACAAGGAGCGGAACAAAGGCCAATGCAGCACAGGATATTTATGTTCTACAGATTGAAACCAACATGCCACAGCAGGAGACAAATGCATGGATGCCACCCTAATCCAAGCATCTGGTTCCACATGGAACATGTAAAAATATATTTCACACCTCGAGATCCATAATCTGGGATTATAACCATCAAAAATAGGGAAGGAAATTTTTAGCAATTTGCCCCCAAAGCGAGGCACATGATCAGTAGACCGAACCCATGCAGCAGAAGAATCATACAGAGACCCATGGAACTTAGCATGCAAAGGGGGTGGTGAGGGTTCGGCCATACCCTTGACCGGGCCAGGAATATAGGTCGCCATGGACCTAAACCCCTGATTCCGGTTATGAAGATCGTCACGGTGCCCAATTGGGCCGTCGGTGGAGGTTCCGGCAGATGGGTGCACGGCCATCGACTCTGGCTTGAGCAGCAAGCCCTGATCCCTAACGGCATTCTCCAGCAAAGAACAATCCATTTGCTTGTTGAGCCGCTTGAGCTCAAGCTTGATAATATCCATGGCCGAATCAACAAAAGGCTTCCAGGGAATGATTTCCTCTTGGGCATTCTCTAGAACACCCAGATGCTCCTCGTTGACTTGCGCCAACTCATCAAACTTCTTCTCCCACTTCAAATCCAACACCGCGAATTGCTTGTCCATCTCATCCATAATCAACTTGGTGTTAGGATCCATAGCACCCAGGCGACGCTGACGGCGGGTGAAATGTTCGTGGCTGAGGAGCGGATCCAGAGCGATCAGCCAAAAATCCGCAGGACTCGGTGTCTCTGATACCAAATGTTAGCAGCCGAGTAGCGAGAGTAAAAGGAGGAAGCAAGGAATTGAGGCCGGAAGCAAGAACGTGAGAGGAAGAGATCGGATCGGAGAGGTTCTTCAGGAACTGGAAATTGTTTTATAGATATTCTTTCATGATTCTCTCCTCTCACACATCTCCTTTTAACAGCTAGCAAACCCACTCACGCACGCCACGCTAAACCCAGTCTGGGCCGATCACTCGAGCATTAGTCTTCCTGAGCCTGCTTCCGCATCGGAGCCCATCATCACTTGCTTGTATTGTAGCCGGTCCAGCTACTGTCGCCGATGGCTGTTGCTCATCTGTTGTAGCGCTAACACGCATCTTATTTGTTTCGGCAGAAAAACTATAGGATCGGAGGAGAAAAGGGAGAGATACCCAGCAACGTATCCCTTATGGTCTGTACAATTTTTCGCAACATAGGAATTGGCGCAGGAGATCTATGAATGACAATATTACTGCTCTTGCGTGTAGTACAAGTATATTAAAGAAACTGCTCTCACTGCTAACCGCACCGTGGTAGGTAGGATAGTTCATAGCCATTCGATGCAAGTGTAAGTGAATTCATAGCCATTCACTATAAATTCATGTTGTTTGGGCGAACTTGGTTGGTTTTTGCAACTCAATGCATATGTGTTGTCTCTTTTCATTATTAACTAGAGCATTACAATTTAGTTTTTGCCAGCCCAGTGCGGACAACATTAGTGTCTCTAAACCTGTATTGCTAGTGTTCGACTGGAAACGTACATTATCATACGGTACGTATTGCTCTCTTCTTGTAAATTGCGAGCAAACTTTGCCACTGGCGAGCTCCTCACAAACATGCACTCAAACTTGACGAACTGCCTGCTTTTGTTTTATATTGCGAAAAAACAGCATCCAAACTGCCCTGACCGCAATCTTGCCGTGCATGAGCCGGATGAATGTACGGCATGAATGCAAGGTGATCACGCCATCCCACGACCGCAATCTTGCCGTGCATGAGCCGGATGACCTCCACATGAACTCGCACGCATCAACTGCCTGCTCAAACGCGCGCAGCAATGCTATACCTGAGCCAAACAACCAAACAAACTCATAACCAACTAATGATGGATTTTTGTTTTTAGGGAGGACGGAGCTTCTGCTCCACCTTACTCATCCTCTGTCATGAGCAGGTCTCCCTTGGCACATCTAGTACCTGGAACTTGGTTTTGCCTTATTTATTCGAGCCATATCGAATCATTCCGGGTCTTTTTAGGATGTATTAATCCGTTAATTCCTGTAAGTTTTATAGATTTTTTGCATTGCATGCATTGGAAAGAAAATTGCAATCATCTATGCACCAAAGCAACCGTAAAGAAGATGTATGTGTACCTCGTTATTTAGTATGGTTATGAATAGAACCGATGCATATAGCAGTCATCTACCTACCTTGGGGCACTGAGCTTCGAGAACTGCTCGTTTGTATATTTCGCCGTAGATGCTCATTCAGTAACATTAGTTGTTTTTCATGTTCCATCTTTATATTCCCAAAAATTGTAGATATCCTTAGAGAATAGGAGATGCCAGGAAATTAAGAATCACAGGTAGCACTGACAGTTCATATGGGAATGTAGATTTGCTCTGGCCTTGTTTAGTTGCCAAAGTTGGGAGTTGCCAAATTACTGTTACAGCACTGTAGCACACTGTAGCGTTTCGTTTGTATTTGTGAATTATTGTCCAAACATTGACTAATTAGGCTCAAAAGATTCGTCTCGCAAAGTACAACAAAACTGTGAATTTAGTTTTTAATTTCGTCTATATTTAGTACTCTATGCATGCACCGCAAGTTTGATGTGATGGGGAATCTTCTTTTTGCATAGTGCCAAAATTGGGAGTTGGGGGTAAAGTAAACAAGGGCTGAATATAAGACCAGGCTGAACAAGCTAAGAGTCAAATTCACCACTACCAGACCAAAGAAGGCTCTGTCTTCCACTATGGTGTGGGCAGGACACCCAAAGAAAGGCGTGAATCACGCCTAAGGACAGAATGAAACTGACTAATAAAATGGTGCAAGGACGTGCCGTGCAACCAGAGGATGCTGGATCATCCTGAATCACCGCCATGTGCAAGGACACCCCGATTCACTCAATAGAGATGGATCTCATTTACAGCTTGCTCCACAGACGATGCTAGACTTTATGGTGATCTAGGAAATGGTGGAATGAGAGGAAATATGGGAAGGAGGTTTGCTGGAGGCTGTTGCCACCAGTGGCAGTGGCGTCTGAGGTTTGCTAGCAGTGATGGCGTTTTTGGTGGTTGTTGAGTCTCTTAGAGTTTTTGCAACAATGCAGCGAGTTGCAATCATTTTTTTGTCTTTAATTTGATTCTCCAGTATTAATATGGTAATTATCTGTTTTATTTTTATAGTTTACAATACAACATTGAGGACTTGCAGAAATTATTCGATAAGAACATCTTGTCTTCCAGGTATCCTCAAGCTCAGAATTGAAGATGACAATAGCACACCAAGCATCCAAGGTGACACAACATCAAATGAGCTTGATAAACGGCACCGTTCCTAAAGAAACGGCGGCGTCTTCACTCAACAGGTTGTGGTGGCATCACCATTGCTCTCATGACAGAGGGAGCCGCTCCCCTCACCTTCCTACCAGCAAACGGTATTGCTGATCGGGTCAGTGCGAGAAAAACTCATTTCCTCTGGATTCGTGTTCCTTGCTGCATGTCCTTGGAAGCGCTGCAGAGATTGGTTACTTATCTATTGTTCGTTACCATGCTAGCAACCAAACATCAATTCTCTCTTTTGACAAGGCCATTGACAGAACTAAACTATATATGGACCACATGGAAGTTGAAATAGATGAATGTGACTCTTATCTGAATGACTTGATGTGGCAAATTAATTATCCTACAATCGTTTGTGCCAAAACATGTTGCAAACTAAGCTAACACTGCGCCTGATGAATTTCTTTTCTTCCTTCCCAATGCAATGTGATTCATCTAGCTAGTACATTAAATTTATTCTAATTTGCACTTATCATTATTACCACGAGTCAAGCATGCTTAATACTCCATAACACAATATTTCTTAGTTGAACAGTTGAGTGACTAGTTGCTAAATGCCAATCTCTAAATGTAACCAACTATAGTGCTAGAATTCTTTTTTCATTACTAATCCGTTAATTCCAGTCAGTTTTGTGGATTTTTTTAGTTTGCATGATTTGGAATGCAAATTGCAATAATCTATGCACCAAAGAAACCGTAAAACACATGTATATGTACCTTAATATTAAGTAGGTGTCAAAAACTGCATTAACATAGAATGGACTGTCCTACCTACCTCAATGCACCGCCCACTGACGAGTTAGGACTGCTTCATTATATATCTGCCCTACACGCGAGGGCAGTAACCTTATCTGCTCATTGGTAACACCTTAGTGTGACATCTTGTACATTGCAAACAAGTTGTAGACAGCCTTATATTAGGGAATAGGAGACACCAGGAAATCGAGCACCACAGATAACTAATGATCTGTATTCATCTTGGAATGGAGATCTGCAATGTTTCACTAGGAATAGATTGGCCTGCCCAGAACTCTGTGAATCACGCCACGAACTACACCAGGAATGATGCAACGGTGGGCTGTGGAACCTTACATGACGGATCAGCTTGGACACATGATCGACCTCAACGTACAGATGATGGATTGCATTTATAGCTTCTTCCACAGAGGACGCTTGACTATCTGATGAGCAGTGAGTGGTGGAACGAGAGAAACATGGTTTTTTTCCTTTTCAAAGGAAAAACTCTATTTTACTACTCTTAGCAATTCACTTTGACAACTTACTCCCAAACAGAATTAAGCACAGATTTCTCCCTTGAACTATTTCATTTAGCCCAATCTTCTCCTTAATAAGTTTTCACTTTTTTGGTGTCTCCACGTACGAGTTGAGTTTTCACGCATGGTTTTGTATCTCTAGGATCATTTTTTAAAAATGTTCCTAATATACGAGAATAATCATAAAAATTTCTTAATGTATCTTTCTAACATAGGAATGTTGTCTATTTTATCACAAAATTGAACTTGAAACTCAATTTTACTATAGATGAGCATGGTCATGATGTACACCTCCATTAAGTCTAGTCAACTAAGCTAAAAATACATAAAAAGACAAAAATAACATATATTAGAATTTGCCAAGGGACCAGGTTTCAGTTCGCCAATGGAGCAGTCGATTAATTAGTTTCTATCTTCACGGTCCTAAAAATGACTGCAGTCACAAAATAAATTATGTGTCATCAGTGTTTGCTGTGTATAGTTGAGGAAACCCAGTCGGTGATTCCTTCCTTCTGTCTCCTATTCCCTAATGCTTGATGAGCATGAGTGCTGCCAAGACATAACTATCCTGCTGCGTTATATCGGTTCCCCGCTTGCTGCTCATTGCGAGTGCCCATTCGAGTACAGTGCAGTGAGACAAGACAGGTAAGCAAGTAAGCTTTAAGGCCGTGGTCATTCAGTAGATGTGTGACATGCTCTTGTGTCCTTATAATGACTATGAGGTACCTAGGCCTAAATGATTAGTATCACTAGTAGAGAAGTGACTTTCGATCCACCCCCTTTTATCCCGGTTTAAAAGTGGCCCGGGACAAAAGGGGGTGCGCCGGGGGATGAGTTTTTATCCCGGTTAAAAACTCCAACCGAGACAAAAGGAAACACCTTTTGTCCCGGTTGGACTTTTATCCCGGTTGGTGCCTCCAACCGGGATAAAAGGGTGTCCCTTTTATCCCGGTTGGAGGATCCAACCGGGACTAACTTCCAACCGGGACAAAAGGTGTTTCCTTTTGTCTCGGTTGGAGTTTTTAACCGGGATAAAAACTCATCCCCCACTATATCCCGAGACAGAGACTTTCTTCTTCCTCCAGCCCGAGCAGTCCAGCACATTGATAGAGAGCTGAGCTTCACCTACTCTCCGGTGGTGCCCAAGCAAGGGAGGTGCTGCCCGAAGTTTTTTCCCTCATTTTTGTGGGAATTTGACTCAGCCAACAAGTGCTGCGAAGGTTTGCTACTTCATCCTCGTGTTATGCTTTGATTTATGCTTTGGAGATGGAAAGATTATTTGCTACAATGTGATGATGAAGTAGAAAAATGGAGAGGTATTTTGAGCTAGAATGTGAGGGAGATTGATGTGTCATATATAGTATGCATTATTTCAGTGGTTTAAAAATGATGCTACCTTGTCTAGACGGTTTATCTTATCAAATTTAATATGGTTTTTTAAATCCATATACTTGTTAAACTTGCATACCGTGTTCATTTCGGCGAGAATGTTCTCCGCCGAGTAGCAACGTATGTCAAGAAGGAGGTTCGATTCTACGAGAAAGAGTGGATACGGACATCGTGACCGTGTCCCCTTTTCCGTAGCATCTAACCTCTTTCATGACGAAGTGCGGTGCCGCCTAGCTGAGGACATCCTCGCGAAATGAACACGGTCTTCAAGTTCAACAACTTCTGTAGTGGTAAGGAAAGAATTTTTGTACATAGATGACTTCTGCTACTTGTTGAACTTGTATACCGTGTTCGCCTCGGCGAGGATGTTCTCCGCCGAGTAGCAACGTATGTCAAGAAGGAGGTTCGATTCTACGAGAAAGAGTGGATACGGACATCGTGACCGTGTCCCCTTTTCCGTAGCATCTAACCTCTTTCATGACGAAGTGCGGTGCCGCCCAGTTGAGGACATCCTCGCGAGATGATCACGGTCTTCAAGTTGAACAACTTATGCAGTGTTTGGGACTTTAATTTAAATATGTGTATTTGGATCTTCATGTTGTTGTATTGTACCATGTTGTTTGGATCTTTAATCGATTTTCACGCGTAATCCATTGTCAAGTGTAATCCATTTTCGTGCGTAATACGATGCAGATGGACCGGCATTGGATGTATAATGCAGACAGACGGAGCAAGGTGTTTATTGATGGCTTGCATTATTTTCTCGAAGTGGCAAAAGCGAACAAGGCAGAGAATGGGTTCGTATGTTGTCCATGCTTCCAATGCAATAACAGGAAGGAGTATTCAAAGGATTCCTGGGGGACTATTCACAGCCACTTGTTTAAATACGGTTTCATGCCTAACTATTTGGTTTGGACCAAGCACGGTGAACTAGGGGTTGTAATGGAAGATGGCGAGGAGGAGGAGGAAGATGACACCATTCCGGACTGGGTTGCAGGTCAAGCTTTTGCAGGTACTACAATGGGCGAGGCTGATGAAGATGAGTTTGCAGAAAATGACCCTACTGATGACCTTGGTCAGGTGATACGAGATGCATACAGAGATTGCGAAACTGAGAAGGAAGCAGCAAAGTTGCAGCGCATGATAGATGATCACCAAAAATTGTTGTACCCAGGTTGCCAGCAGGGCCATAAAAAACTAGGTACGACACTAGAATTTGTGCAATGGAAGGCAAAAAATAGTGTGTCCGATAAGGCATTTCAGGGGATGTTGAGAATTGTCAAGAAGATTCTCCCCGAGAATAATGAATTACCGTCCACAACATATGAAGCTAAACAGATTATTTGCCCTCTCGGATTGGATGTTCAGAAGATACACGCATGCCCTAATGACTGTATCCTCTATCGTGGTGATGAATACGAGGAATTGGATGCTTGTCCCGTCTGCGAAGCCCTGCGGTATAAGATCAGGCGAGATGATCCTGGTGATGTCGAGGGGCAGTCTCCCAAGAAGAGAGTTCCCGCGAAGGTGATGTGGTATTTCCCTATAATACCACGCTTGAAGCGCTTGTTCAGGAACAAGGCGAATGCTAAGTTGATGCGATGGCACAAAGAAGACCGTAAGGAAGATGAGATGCTGAGACACCCCGCAGATGGGGCACAGTGGAGATCAATTGATAGAACATTCCCAGACTTTGAAAGTGAAGCAAGGAACATAAGGTTTGGTTTAAGCACTGATGGATTCAATCCATTCGGTGAGTTGAGTAGTGGTTATAGTACTTGGCCTGTGACCCTTTGTATGTTCAACCTTCCTCCTTGGCTGTGCATGAAGCGGAAGTTCATTATGATGCCGGCGCTTATCCAAGGCCCAAAACAACCCGGCAACGACATTGACGTGTACCTAAGGCCGTTGGTTGATGACCTTTTACAGCTCTGGAAGGAAGAAGTTGTACGTGTGTGGGATGAGGATAGACAAGAGATCTTTAATCTACGAGCACTGTTGTTCGTAACCATCAACGATTGGCCTGCATTGAGTAACCTTTCAGGACAGACAAATAAGGGATATCGGGCATGCACCCACTGTTTAGATGACACAGATAGCATGTACTTGAAGCACTGTAAGAAGGTCGTCTATATGGGTCATCGTCGATTTCTCCCTGCTCACCACCAGCTGAGAAAGAGCGGGATGCATTTCAAAGGGACGCCAGACCATCGTAAAAAACCTGCACACCGTAATGGAAAGCGTGTGTTCGAGATGATGAAGGATGTACATGTAGTCTTTGGAAAGGGACTTGGTAGCCAACCTGTTCCGAACGATGATAACGGACATGCACCCATGTGGAAGAAAAAGTCAATATTTTGGGAGCTACCTTATTGGGAAATCCTAGAGGTTCGCAACGCAATAGATGTGATGCACCTGACGAAGAATCTTTGCGTGAACGTGCTAGGCTTCATGGGTGTTTATGGAACCTCAAAAGATACATTGGAAGCACGACAGGACCTGAAAGCCATGGGGCAACGAGATGACCTACATCCGGAAAAGAGAGATAATGGACAGCACTACTTACGTCCTGCCAGTTACACTCTCAGCAAGGAGGAGAAGGATAGCATGTTTGAATGCTTGAATAGTATGAAGGTCCCGTCTAATGCTAGTCAGAAGGGCTACCACCATCATTTGGGGCGAGGTGGGTATGGCTCAGCAATTCCCAAGTGGAGAAAGATGGAACAAGATCTGATCGAACGGGGAATCATACCTGCAACTATTGAATGGCCCGAACGATCAAAGAACTGGTACTACGCTCATGGAGGCAATCGATCCATCCAAGCTATCAAAGCTATCAAAGCTACAGAACGATGTGGTGCAATGTCTTGTCAGTTTTGAGTTGTTATTTCCACCATCCTTCTTCAATATTATGACGCACTTACTGGTTCACCTAGTAAAAGAGATTGGTATTCTCGGACCTGTATACCTGCACAATATGTGGCCTTTCGAGAGGTTCATGGCAGTCCTAAAAAACTATGTTCGTAATCGTGCTCGTCCAGAAGGAAGCATCGCCAGGGGATATGGAACAGAGGAGGTGATCGAGTTTTGTGTTGATTTTATTGATTCAATTGACTCGATTGGGGTTCCAACTTCACGCCACGAGGGGAGGCTCCGAGGAATGGGCACCCTTGGAAGGAAATCAAGTTTGAGCAATGATACTAATTTGTTCGACAAGGCACACTACACTGTTCTACAACAGTCATCCTTTGTGTCTCCGTATATCGAGCAGCACAGGCAGATGGTAGCTTCCAAAAACCCGACCAAATCCGATGCTTGGCTTACCCGTCATCACATGGAAACTTTTCCCTCCTGGTTGCGCCAACAACTTATGGGTAACTCTGAGATTCACCCACAGCTTGCCTGGTTAGCCAAGGGACCTGCTACCGCAATCGTCAAATTCCAAGGCTATGAGATAAATGGTTACACATTTTACACGAGAGCCCAGGACCAGAAAAGCACGAACCAGAATAGTGGTGTCCGCATAGATGCCATGGACAGAAATAATAGCAAGGAGTCGTATTATGGTTTCATACAGGAGATATGGGAACTCGAATACGGACCGCTGTACATCCCTCTATTTCTTTGCAATTGGGTGAAGCTAACTGCCGTCACCAAAGATCAGTACGGAATGACAATAGTAGATCTGAGCAAGACTGGATACAGTGATGACCCATTCGTACTTGCCAATGATGTGCATCAGGTGTTCTATGTGAAGGACATGTGCAGCAAACCCAAGAGGAATCCAGAAGAGACATGGGAGCCAAAGTGCCACATAGTTCTTCCAGGTAAAAGAAAAATCGTGGGAGTCGAGGATAAAACAGACCAATCAGATGATTATGATCAGTTTGATGGCATGCCTCCATTCGACGTTGAAGTTGATCCAAGCATCCTGCTGTCCAAAGAAGAGGCTCCGTACTTACGCCGCGATCATGATCAAGGAACTTTCGTGAAGAAGAAATTTTACAACGTTGTATTGTAATGCGTTAAATGTGCATGACCTTTGTGTATTAATTGATATAATTTGTAATTTACCCTATGTATGATTTCATGTGTTATTAAATTTGTTAGGTGAAGATTTTTTAGATATACATGAACATTGTTAACCACATACTAACATGGATTTTTCTGCGCATTCAAATAATTTAATTGAATAATTTATTGATCACAGCAATGCAGTAAAATAAATATTTTACAGGCTACATGAGTTGGTATAGAAATAATGATTACTTCATACTTATTGTCAATTTACTCGTTAATTAAATATATTTTTGCATGTACAAAATCTGAGAAGGTTTTGTTTTTCATCCTGGAATGCAGTGAAAAGGTTAAATAAAATCCATTTCCAAAAAACAGGCGGGAGAAGAAACATAGGAAAAAGGACCTTTTGTCCCGGGTGCTAACAGCAACCGGGACAAAAGGCCCCCCTTTTATCCCGGTTGCAAACGGCAACCGGGATAAAAGGGCCCGTTCGTCTCCCGCCCGAACGTACCCTTTTGAGACAAAAGCCATCTGGACCCGGGACAAAAGGTCCCGGGTGCCGTTACGAACCGGGATAAAAGGGGGGGGGTTAAAAGCACTGTACTCCCTTCTACCCCCCACCAGTTCCACACTTAGCGAAATTTTCGCAAGTCCCGCGCTCTCCGCCCGTCGCCGCCCGTCCGCCTCCCTCGCCGGCCGCCGCCGTCGTCGTCCCACATTGCGCCGTCGTCGTCGCCCGTCCGCCTCCCTCGCCCGTCGCCGCCCGTCCGCCTCCCTCTCCGCCCGTCGCCGCCCGTCCGCCTCCCTCTCCGCCCGTCGCCGCCCGTCCGCCTCCCTCGCCGGCTGCATCGCCCCTCGTCGCCGGCTCCATCCTCGTCGCCGCTCGTCGCCCCTCGCCGGCCGCCGTCGTCGTCGTTGCCTCGGCCGCCGTCGTCCCGCCGTCGTCGTCGATCTTCGTCCTCGTCGCCGCCCCGGCCGCCGCTGTCCGGCCCGCACGCCGCCCGGCCGCCGCCGTCCCGCCGTCACACGCCGCCCCGGCCGCCGCCGTCAGGCCGCCCCGGCCGCCGCCTTCCCGCCGCCCCGCGCGCGAGAGGTCTGCCGCGCCGGCCGGTGCGCCGGGAGAGCTGGCGGTTTTCTTTTAATTTTTAATTTTGTTTTTTTAATGGAATTGTAATTTTGTTAAGTTAGATTTTTAGATTTCTAATTTTGTTAAGTTAGATTTTTAGATTTCTAGTTAGTTTGTTAAGTTAGATTTTTAGATTTGTTGTTAGGTTGTTAACTACCGTCCCGCCGTCGTGATCGCCGCCGTCCCGCCAAGTAGCTACCCCGCCGTCGTGATCGCCGCCGTCCCGCCGAGTAGCTACCGTGAGAGTCGCCTTGTAGCCGTCGTGATCGCCGCCGAGTAGTCGACGTGATCGCCGCCGTCCTGCCGCCCATCACAACGTAGTAGCTTAGGCACCGCCCGTGGTTCCGGTGAACCGCCTCCGCCGCCCTGACCGCCGCCGTCCCGCCTCCGCCGCCATGACCGCCGCCGTCCCGCCTTCGCCGCCCTTATCGTCGTCGTAGAAATTCGTAGAAATTCGTCAAAATTCGTAGAAATTCGTAGAAATTCGTAGAAATTCGTAGAAATTCATAGAAAATCATAGAAATTCGTAGAAATTCATAGAAATTCGTAGAAATTCGTAGAAATTCATAGAAATTCGTAGAAATTCATAGAAAATCATAGAAATTCGTAGAAATTCATAGAAATTCATAGAAATTCATAGAAATTCATAGAAATTCATAGAAATTCGTAGAAATTCATAGAGATTCATAGAAATTCATAGAGATTCATAGAAATTCATAGAGATTCATAGAAATTCATAGAAATTCATAGAAATTCATAGAAATTTGTATTAAGACGATTTGTATGACTGTCATGTATGATTCGATGTATGTTTGCAGCAATAGTTGAAATGGCAGACGATGAGACCGCAAGGTATATCATGGAGCAGATAATCGCTGGTGATGGTAGTGGCGACAACGTTCCACTATCATACACGGATGAAGAGGGCACCCAGGCGGACATGTTCCTCAACATGTCTGCCGATGTGAATGAAGAGCAACAGCCGCAGCAACAACTTGCCGTGGCGGAAGGTTCCGGCGAGGTATATACAACCATTCTTGTATTGTTTCACGCCACCGCTACTAGTACGTACTAATTAACAAATCTTAAACTGTTAGCCCTCCGGATCGACACAAGGGCAGAAGACCCGAGGTCGTACAAAGGTGATGGAAGGGAGGCTTGTCATCACCGAAGTTACAGATGAGGGCAGGCCGGTTGCTCCCGAGAAAGTCGCAAAGAAGTATGTTAGTCAAATCGGGGCAATCGTCCGGGACAACGTGCCTATCAGCATCAGAGAATGGAAGGGCAGAAGCGATAATCCGTACGCCCTTCCAGAGACAGAAAAGAATATGCTGTGGGAAGACGTGAAGAGGCATTTCACATTCCCCGAAGATTATAGCGAGAAGGATGTCAAAGCCTGGACACTTAAGAAGATGGCTACTCAATTCCAGACATTCAAGAAGATGCTGGACACCCACTACATCAAGAAGGGCAAAACTCCAGACTTCAATGCGTGGCCCAAGTTGAGGGACCACTGGGATGCATTTGTTGAATACAAGAGGAGTGAAGAAGGTGTGAAAAAGATCACGACCAACGTTGCAAATGCTAGTCAGAAGGGCTACCACCATCATTTGGGGCGAGGTGGGTATGGCTCAGCAATTCCCAAGTGGAGAAAGATGGAACAAGATCTGATCGAACGGGGAATCATACCTGCAACTATTGAATGGCCCGAACGATCAAAGAACTGGTACTACGCTCATGGAGGCTCCCTAAGCCAAGAGGATGGGACGCTGATTTTCAATGACAGAATACGTGAGAAGGCCGAACATCTCATGAAGAACATTGAAGATTCCAAGGCTGGGAGGTTGAGGGTGGACCGAGAAAATGATGAGCTCACATTGGCCCTCGGTAATCCAGAGCACCCAGGACGTTGCCGGGGCTTCGGGGTGGTTCCGTGGAAGTTCGCTTTCCGAGGCGACAGCGCCTCTTACAGAAGCCGGAAGCGAAGAAAGGAACAGATGGAGGAGAGCTGGCGGCAGATGCTAGAACAACGAATGATGGATGAAATCAATCGGCGGGTGGCCGACGCAGTTGCGGAGTTGGCGCAATCTGGAGCAGTGCCGAATCCTCACACCGCCAGCCCTTCTCAACGCCTCGGGAGCAGTTGTGCTTCTACAGGGGTCCCCGATGCGCAGACGCCCAGGTTACCCGTGGAGGAGCAACGGTTCCCCGTGGATGCCATCACGCAACGGACCTCATGTGAGCTGCATGCACCGGTCGGCAACCTCACTATTAAGGTATACTTATACATAATATTTATGCAATCTTGTCAATTGATCCAGGCCTCGAGATCGGAGTTCAACTTGTTTACTTCTGCTATATGTACAGGTAGCGTACGGGAGTGCGTTACCAACGCTGGCAGGGCAGAGCAGTCATGGCATGGACATTCCAACAGGCTACGCCAGCGTCTGTGTCGAGCAAATAGTAGATGCCCAGTATGAAGGTCTAGAGCTCGACTTCCCGGGAGGCGACGGGGAAAAGACATTGGCAGATGCGCTTCATGGGATCATTCTATGGAAGAAACGCTACATCATTATTTCCCGCACGGAGCCATCTCCTCAGACCTCAAGACCGCTCCCCGTAGATCCCGAGCAGCGATCTTCTCCTCATACCTCGAGACCGGCATCTCCTGCTCCAGGACCGTCGCTTCCATCTATATCAAGGTCTCCATCTCCACCACATCCTGGTGCTGGGAGCGACGACAACAATAACAACACCCCTCCCCGATCACCGTCGCCGGCACCAAGAGCGGCCCCCTCGAAGGAACCTGCAGCACCACTCAAGAAGTCACGAGCACCGCCTCCCAAGCAAAGACAGGCTCGAAAGAAGAAAACAAAGGTCGACCCTGAAGTGGCTCGCAAGGAACGCTTTGAGGCAATGTCTCATGCGGAACAGTGGGCAGAAATCCAACGAGAGGCCAGTGAGTGGTTTAAGAAACAAGCCGAATTAAAAAAGGCAAGGGAGATGGAGCCACCGCCAGTAAGTCGGCGGGATTTAAACTTCTTTATCAGGATGGAGGAAGGAGCCAAGAAAAGGATACCACTCTTGACAAACTATGAACGGGCTCTAGTAAAGGCTGATGAAAAGGATAAAAGAAAAGGAAAATCATCCTCCAGCGGTTCAATCCCCGACCTCAGCCATTTGTCAAAGAAAGATGCTCAACGGGTAAAAGCAATGCCCTTGGATCAACAAGCAAATATATTGAAGTTCATGGAAGAAACAGGTCTGGGACTTGATGAATGCATAGGGCAAGTCGAGACGCCAACTGCACCGCCCCCTGAGCCGAGATGGCCTTATCAGCTAGGCAAGCCTCTAGTGAAGCCGGCAATGGTACGGAAGCTGTCAACAAAGATGTACGAATTCCATCAATGGTACATGACGGCATCCGCCAAATCGAGGGAGATGATCGGCATGAAGGTAAAACCGATAGATTTTCACGGTGAAGGGGAGAAAGTGCTGTGGCTAAACTTCGAGGATATATACGAAGTGTACCATCATGATGCCCTGGACGTCTCTCTGATCAGCGCTTGGATTCTGTAAGTGTCCGTTTATTATCTCTACATGTAAATTTTGGCGTGCGTCACCGTACTAACTTCATCTTCCATTTCATGTAGGATGCTAATTCAGACATGCCGCCGAGAGGCGTACCTACATATAGGCTTCATGGATCCATCTGTAGTTAACCAACGACAGATACAATTAGCGCCGGAAAAAACCTTTGCCGAAATATACAATTTCCTACACAAACAAACATTCAAGGATTTCATACTACTTCCATACAACTTCAAGTAAGTGTGTGTATACCGTCTACTTTCGATGTCTTTTTCCTTATCTCTACATGTTAGTTAGCTCTAATATGCATGAACATTTTACGCACGCAGCTTCCACTGGATCCTTATTATAATTGAGCCTGAAAGAAGCCACGTCACTGTCTTTGATTCGTTACGGAAAGATCCGGTGGACTACCAAGAATTGCAAGACATGCTGGGCTTGTAATAATTCTGGACCTTTATCTCTATGCAAAAATTTATTTCCTAAATTTTATCCCTGTTACACTATGTCATTCATTATTCTATTCCGCAGCGTATGGAAACAATTCATAAGGACACACAAAGGTCCATTCAAAGAAGATCTTACATGGAACACAGACTTCCCGGTACGTATGAAGTCTGCACATTTATTACATTGTATAACACGAATATTTCATAACTTATTTTTTTTCCGCACTGAAGTGCTTAAGACAGGAACCCGGGAATAACCTATGTGGCTACTACATCTGTGAGCACATGCACGGTTTTTTGGGACCCAAGGGACCGAATATGACGCCGCACAACTTAAAAGTACGTAAAATAAATATATTACTAGTTAATTATTTTCTAGCTCCTTATATGTATTTGTTCATGTAACATTCACAAATTTCCAAATTATAGATGTTAAATATTCAACAAGGACTCTTGAAGGAAGAAAGAGTAGCGGCAATATGTGAAGGTCTCATTGGATTCATAATGGACGAGGTGGTAAATCCAAGAGGAGAATTTTATTACGATGGACGACAATTAGACACTCCTCTCAGCAACACCACGACGGGCGGAAGATCGTAGGAAGATACTTTGATTTATTTGTATATATGATCGATTTGTACTAATTAAGCTAGTTGAATTGTGTATATGAATTGTGTATAAGGATTGTGTATATATATAGTAGTTGTATAATTACAAATCCCATTCGTTTAAATACTAGTTGATTTAATTCATTCTAAAAAAATCTCAACTACAAGGTTAACAAATTAAAAGGGCCGCGGTACTACTATACGTATACGTGATGCATGCATGAAAAATTCAGACGTCACCAGTGCCATGCAAGCGCAAATTAGTCCCGGTTGGAATTGAGCCGGGACTAAAGGGGACCCCTTTAGTCCCGGTTGGTGACACCAACCGGGACTAAAGGGGGTCCTTTACTCCCGGTTAAAATACCCGGGACTAAAGACCCCCCCCTTTTGTCCCGGTTGGTTTATCCCGGATGGATATCCGAGAGATATGACCCTTACCAACCGGGACTAATGCTCAGTTTTCTACCAGTGTAAACACATCTTCTAAAAGCTAGTGTTGGCTTTTCAAAGTAAAAAATCAGCACCAGCTTTTCAAAAAATTCAAAAGCTGCAGCTCAAACAAACAGACCCTTAATCCCCCTAACTTGTTTTACTAAAGGGTCTAGATTTTATTACTGTGGCCAAAATAGAATTGTACACTATATGCATATCCGATACTTTCTCGAATTTATTTTTAGAATAAACAATGACAGCGATGCATGTTGATTTTTCCAATCTCAAAATGGACCCCTCACAATCTCTAAAAGGTCTTCATCAGGGTAGGATGTGCATGCTTGCGTTATAAGGTGAGTGTGCATTTACCATGTATACGTGGGCCTCTTCTTCCGTACTATGTTTTTATAGTAAAAAACCTCTCCTGGTTCAAAATACATGCATGTTGTTTATGACATTGGCATGGTATACGTACAAGACGAAGCTTTCAATAATAATTTTTATAAAATATGAGATTTGAAAGGAAGGTGATTAAAAGTTTTGAAAGTACTTTTTATAGTGAGTATAATAACATTTATCTTACATTGCCAATCTATATGCTTTTATTTATTTGTTTATTTTTGTCAAAGTTACAAAATTTTTATAAAAAGGACTAGAGGGAGAATATAATTTTTTCATCATTCGGCCTAGTAGTACATGATAAAGAATCAAATTGAAACTCGATATGATACAAAAAATGATGAGCCAAACATTTGTGACGGTTATAAAAACAAATTTGTACTAGCGCACCAGTTAGCAATCTTCTGTCAGCACAAATGGTGATTACACCAAGCGAACGCTAAAATGTCAACTCACACTTGGCTCCCTCGTATTTTATGACGACGACTTTTTGTTCTTACTTTCTTCCCCCGCGTGACATTCTTGTACCCAGAGAATCGATGTGACGCGTAACCCTGCTGGGCCCTGAGTTCTTCCGTTGCACAGTTGCAGAAACGTGCACGATCTCCGTCCACTGACTTCTCCACTCCACTAGCTCCACCTATTATTTAATGATCGCTTATAGCACAATAATTCCTGTAACAGCTCTAATTCAGCAGGCTATAATGGAGATGGAGCAGGAGCTGGACCTTGAGCTCAGGCCATGTTTAGTTACTCCCAACTCCCAACTTTGACACTATGCAAAAAGAAGGTTCCCCATCACATCAAACTTGCGGTACATGCATGGAGTACTAAATGTAGATGAAATTAAAAACTAATTGCACAGTTTTGTTGTACTTTGCGAGACGAATCTTTTGAGCCTAATTAGTCAATATTTGGACAATAATTCACAAATACAAACGAAACGCTACAGTGTGCTACAGTGCTGTAACAGTAATTTAGCACCCCAAATTCGCCAAACTAAACACGGCCTCAGACTATTCCACCCCTCCTCCGCCTCGGCTGCGCCGCCGGAAGAGCCACCTGGCTTCTTCCTCTGCACCTACTGCGGCCGCAAGTTCTACAGCTCGCAGGCGCTCGGCGGCCACCAGAACGCCCACAAGTACGAGCGCACCCTCGCCAAGCGCCGCCGGGAGATCGCCGCCGCCATGCGCGCGCACGGGGCTGCTTCATCAGCTGCGACAGCCACCGGCGCCGCTGTCCAGGTCGTCGATGTCGACGCCGACAGCGACAGCCCTGGGTCCGCTGGAGGTGATTCCAATGTAGAGAAGGCGAGGCCGCCGCTGGGGAAGAAGCAAGCTGCCGCAGTGGCTGGGCAGTATGGCGGCCTGCTCCGGCACGTCGACCGCGCCGGCGAACTCGATTTGTCACTCAGGCTATGATTGGCTTCGGCACCATGTACCTCTTCTCCTTGGCTTTTTACCTGTTTACTTAAATGATTCCTGCTTTTGTTCTTCACCTTCAGATAAATCTGTGCCTCTTGTGGCATGTGTGTTGAGTTAATTTGTGCAGAATTTCTTTTGCAAGGGAAATTTGTCGATTTTATCCTGTGCGCTCCAATTGTTTCCTCTAAGCTCTTCTCAATCTAGAAATTTATTTTTGGCATGCATGCCATGTTCAATTGAAATAATTTTGGGGGCTTATTTTCTTTGTTTTATGCAGCCTTCTTCCAGTGATTTTAAGATTGCGCATATTCCATGTGAGACTTTGCTCGTCCCATGAATGCCAACTGCATAGAGCAAGCTGCTTGTTCGATGTGTTCAGATAAGTAAAAGTTTAGTATGTCTTGCTTCATAAGATGGTCAGAGTGAGAGTTTGAAATATATAGCATCCAGCAGCTCCAAGCTTGCTTCATAATAATGCAGCTGCACTGTTGCTGATGGAAGCACAAATATATAAAAAAATTCATTCCACTGTGCTCTCCCTGTTCTCATTTTGCTGAAGAAAATAATTTATATTCTGAAATGAATTAGTTATGCATGTGCCAAGAATATGCCCTCTTATTAATGGATAATCATTCTGAAATGCAAAAACCAAGTTATAGCAGGCCACACGTAGGAATCTCAAATAGTAAAGACAACAATCAGTATCATTGATCAACTATATGTACAGAAAACTCAACAGATTACCACTCCAGTTTATCATATATAGGCAACCAATTACTCTGGTATTTTCTGCAATTTAGCTTCAAGCAACAATACCAATTACATTATCCATTTTAGCTTTGTACGTAGGATCTATCTAGTTTGACTTGAGTAATAAATATGGTTGGTTAGCACATTATTAAATGATCTTGTTCAAATGTCCACTATTTAATCCCATTATGCTGGGCTTGTTTTCCCTGTTTATATATCTTAATATCATGTTATTTCATGGTTTTCTATAGTTTCGGTTCTAATCTCTTGATGATAGATATATATATATGATAATTCAGTAGATGAAAGGGGGAATGAGTTCTCGATGCAATGCGAAATTTCAGCCTTTATCGTTCAGTGAAGAAGAACCTTGAAGAGAGGTATGTGTGTGTGTGTATATATATATACACAATTGGTGGCATTTGTGGCACCGTTGTAAAAGATGTAAGTTCTCATACATTTCAGATAAATTATAAAATTATAAGATACTCATATAAGTTCTCAAATCATTTCAGAAAAATTATAAAATTATACCACTTAATTCTGTTGCATCTTGATTAATAATGACAATGCAGATTGTATAATGGATACAAGTTGATCTTTCAAATATAATCTACTAGTGCAATTACACAATCTATTTAGCTAGATTAGAGAATAGTAAACATTTTTGAAAATGTAGTGGAAATGCATATTCCAAATCCACTTTCATAGAAAATGGCTAATCTTACAACTATTAGAAACCATCTCCTTAAATGTGTTTTATGTACTATTTGAACTAAAGCTAAAGTATATTTGTCTTGTTACAATTCTATCTAAGAACATGGATTTTAGATGAAATTCATGTGGTTTTCAGCTAGGCATATCTACTCAGTTGATTTGGCAAAATTAATTATAGTATACATATGAAGAATTTTAGAGATGCATATCAGATGCAAAGATCTAAACTCTCCAGCTATTTATATAATACCGAGGATACATTTAGTAACATACAAAAGGGGGTTGACTCTCAAATATTTCCAATAAAGTAGTGGATCATCACAGGCATCAAAAGCATAGTGATAATAGAATTTCTCATTGCACAAATACAAGAGAAACGAACTTTTCCAACAATATGTTTTTTCAAATTGTAACCAATTTCACCATTTTTGTAGTTCTTGGTTATCTACCGTAGCCGTGGGTCATATGTTTGTAGCCATACAGGCGCAACACGGGTAAAACTAACTGGGACTAAAGGGCATACGTGCATGCGCCTGCATACGCGCCTGTATGGCACATGCACGTACCCCTGTAGTACTTAAGATTTTTTTATAATGAAATTAAACTAGTATTTATATAAATAAAACTAGTATTTATACAATTCTTAGTATATTATATAAATCAAACTAATATTTATACAATTACTATATATATACAAAAATTTGTCCACTTCATTCGTAGAATCCTCTCGTCGTGGTGTTGCTCAGTGCGCCTACTGAACGTCCGTTGTAATGAAATTCTCCCTCTGGATTTATCACCTCATCCACCAGGAATCCTATGAGACCTTCACATATTGCCCCTATTATCTCCTCCAAGATGCTATGTTGAATACTCCACATCTGTAATTTGGAAATATGTAAATGTTACACGAACAATTAAATATAAGGAGCTACCACATCACTTTCGCGGGAACTCTCTTCTTGGGAGGCTGCCCCTCGACATCACCAGGATCATCTCGCCTGATCTTATACCGCAGCGCTCCGCACACAGGACAAACATTCAATTTCTCGTATTCATCACCACAATAGAGGATATAGTCATTAGAGCATGCATGTATCTTCTAAACCTCCAATCCCAGAGGGCAAACAATCTGTTTAGCTTCATATGTTGTGGATGGCAATTCATTATTCTTGAAAAGAATGTTCTTGACAATTTTCAATATCCCCTGAAATGCCTTATCGGACACACCATTTTTTGCCTTCCATTGCAGAAATTCTAGTGTGGTACCTAGTTTTTTATGACTCTGCTTGCAATCTGGGTACAACAATTTTTTGTAATCATCTATCATGCGCTGCAACTTTTCTGATTCCTTCTCAGTTTTGCAATCTCTGTGTATATCCAGTAGCACCTGACCAAGATCATCAGTAGGACCGTCTTCGGCAAACTCATCTTCATCAGGCTCGCCCATTGTAGTATCTGCAAAAAGCTTGGCCAGCAGCCCAGTCCGGAATATTGTTATCATCCTCCTCTTCTTCGTCATCTTCCATTACAACCCCTCTTTAGTCGTGCTTGGTCCAAACCAAATAGTTATGCATGAAACCATATCTAAACAAGTGGTTCTGAACAGTCCCCCAGGAAGAGTAGTCTTTCTTGTTACTGCATTGGAAGCATGGACAACATATGAACCAATTTTTTTGACTTGTTCGCTTTGGCCACTTCGAGAAAATAATGCAAGCCATCAACAAACTCCTTGGTCCGTCTGTCCGCATTATACATCCACTGCCAGTCCATCTGCATCGTATTACGTGAGAAATTGACCTATAAAGTTAATGTGATTATAATATTTAGGCCCTGCAAAAAATATTAGATAAATAAATTATTACATGAGAAATGGACATAGGTCTTCATATTAGATATAGAACTTGATCAATATTCATAATTTACACCGATCAACCTTCATAATGGATTGAAACAATTCACATGAAAATTACACCATTCAACATTCATAACAATTACTAAAGATACATATAAAGATTACACTCATAACAAGATACATATGCACTAAAGATTACAGACGCTCCATAGTGGACTTCACATAGTCAATTATTCTAAAATAATGGTACAACATAGCAGAATGTTTTCCCTCCAAGCCATCTCTGCACTTAACTCAATCTTCTCCAAAGTCTATCAAAAGTCACCTCCACATATCAAGTACCAAAAAATAATGACACAACATAAGTTCTTTGAATCCACATACTCGGGTTGAATATCATAAACGAATCTTGAAATAATTGTCCAAACATCTTTTGGAGCAAGTGCCACGTTCTCATAATAGAAGTGTGGTGGCACACACACAATAGCCTATCCAGGCAAAAGATGTGTCTACTAAGCATGGCCCATGGTGGCAAGCCAAAACCAACCAAAAATCGCTAGGTCAAGGTGTTAGGTCAGTGAACAGGTCTTTGCCTAAAGAGGATATTGGACCAATACACTTCTATTATGAGAATTAGGCTTCAAAAGGCATTTGGAATACTATATCAGAATTGTTTTATGATATTCAGCCCGAGTTTTTGGATTCGAAGCTCTTTTGTTCTACCATTATTTTTTGGTACTAGAGGAGCGGAGGTGACTCTCCATAGACTTCGAAGAAGATTGAGTTATGTGTAGAGAATAGCGTAAGCACATTTATGCCATGTGGAGACACTATTACCTGGGATTGGAGGAACAGAGGTGGTACATCCATTGTCGGTCCATCTGCATTGTATTACGTGGAAAATGAACATAGGGCTTCGTATAGGATTATTGTTTATAATATTTAGTTCTTGCATTCAACATGAGATAAATAAATTATTGGTAAAAAATACAATTTTTTATTAAATTATAGTAACATGAAAAATTGTAGCAATGACCAAATTCTATTTTCTTACACCTACCTTTTATTTACCTTAATTTTATTGCAATGACTAAATATTAAAAACACATTTACTTTAATTTTTTTCTCATACCTAATATTGATCAAGTTCTTTTAACTAATATGAATCGTATATAACAAGCAAGCTATCCATCAAATTCTAGGTCAAAAACATGTATAAATAAAAATCCTCTCCATTCTCCCTCATTCTAAAAAACTTATTTTTCTCCCTCTCTAAAGCATAAAATAAAGCATAATAACAATAAATGAAGGGAGGATGAAGTAGCTAACCTTCACAACACTTTGGATGAGTGAAACCCCCACGGGAAATGAGGAAAAAAAATTGGACATCACCTCCCCTAGGGTTGCTTTGTCGCCACGGAGAGGAGGCCGGTGGAGTGGAGTGGCTTGGCCGAAGGAGGAAGAAGAGCTCTCTGTCTGGTGATTTTATAGGGGAGAAGATTTTATCCCGGTTGGTACAATCCCTTTTGTCCTGGTTGGTGGTTTTGTCCCGGTTGGAGCTTCCAACCGGGACAAAAGACACACCTTTTTGTTCCGGTTGGAATTACCAACTGGGACTAACTCTTTTGTCCCGGTTGGTAACTCCAACCGGGATGGTAACTCCAACTGGGATAAAAGGGTGGGTCTTTTATCCCGGTTGGAGTTCCAACCGGGACAAAAGGGGGGCGGCGTCGGTGCGATTTTTCCGACCGTTACAACTGGGACTAAAGGGGGAGCTTTAGTCCTGGTTGGTATTTACAACCGGGACTAAAGCTCTCCCCGCTCTGGCCTTCGGTGGCACACTACTTTAGTCACGGGCCCAATGTTAACCAGGACAAAAAGGGGTGGATGGAAGGTCAATTCTCTACTTAGTGTACTCTAGTGCCATTGATTATATTTGAATATGCATAATGCATGTCCAGTGAAAACAGCGTGGCCGCATAAGGAATTTAGACGTGAATAGCAGCATAGCACATCTAAACAAATGTACGTGCACAAGCATGCATGACAAATCCCATTCTCCATGATGACTGATCAGTCCATCTCTAGTGGCCGACTCACGCATGGTCTGACGTGGTCATCTTCTAGAATCGACAGCTAGAGAGAGCGAGCGGGC
Organism: Setaria italica; assembly: GCF_000263155.2. Classification (NCBI taxonomy): domain Eukaryota; kingdom Viridiplantae; phylum Streptophyta; class Magnoliopsida; order Poales; family Poaceae; genus Setaria; species Setaria italica. The sequence continues at coordinate 45,139,972 of NC_028458.1, forward strand.
GAGGGAGCGAGAGAGAGATCAGCTCATGTTTGAGGTTGGACTCATGCCGAGTAGAAAAAGAAACTGGCCTATGTGCCACTGTGCTCGTGAGGAGAGGCAATAATGAGCAAAACGAGGAAACCGATTTTTTTTTAAAAAAAAATTCTGCAATGGGCTCATTGCGTCATTGGTGATAATTTGGTTGGTGTAAGAACTAGAGAGAGAAAATGAATGTTGACTCAGTGTTTACCTGGTGTGCATGAGTCGAACTTACTGAAAAGCTATCATCTTGAAGGGTGCATGGTTCAATCAGCAGGGCCATGTAGAGTGGTAGGAGTACTTAACAAGTTTAGAGATATGACATCACATTTTTTTAGAGTTTTTGAACCTAATTGACAACTGGATAAATTAAATGCAAGGACATGATTCTGATGCTATACTCTTTTTTTTGGCATGTGCTTATTAAATCGTCACTAAGGGAACCAAAGCTTCTACTTACACATGCACACATGGTTGCTTGATTTTACTGAGTGCAGTAACCCTCATTTTCTTTTTGTAAGGCACAAACATAACCCGAGATTTAAAATTATTTTTAATATTATTACTCTAAGAATTTATATATTAATATTATTATTAGATTCATATTTGATTGTAATGTGTTAAATTAATGGCCATGAACTTCATAATATATGAGATATCAACAATTAAAAGTGCCGTGTTGGAGGCATAATGTATGAGACAATAATAAAGTGCGGCGTTGGAGGCTGTATGCTGTGCCAAACCACCCCTTGTAAAAAACAAAAGAGGGAGTATCCGTTGCTGAGAAATGAGCACGAAGAAGAATGATAAAAGAAGACCATAGATTTATCCATGATAAAAAAAAGACCATAACGGACACAGGTGCTTGTTTATTTTATTTTACAAGTATGCCCCAGAGCTCAGCTTACGACATATGATTAATGGATGTCTGTGCATCACTAGTGAGTTCTGGGCGACGATCCATGCCCATTGGCGCAGAGAAAAGCGAGAGCTGCTGGCCGGTGTCATGCATACCTCTGCGCGCGATGGGCCAAGCATCCGACCGGCCGCAGGAATAAAGCCACACTTGTCTACTCCCACTTGGTTCTTAACAGATGCTTGTCATGTACTCGGCATGCATGCGTCCACTAGTTACTGGTTGATTTAAGGTAGTCATCGAACTGCAACTATGCTCGTTCGCTACAGGTGGAGTGGAGCCCGACGCTACCGGACAGAGACATGCACAAGCAAGGAAGTAAAGTGAGCAGGGAACTTGGCAGAGCTTCCAGAGCTGATTCTCCGTTGAATCTAGCAAGAGCTCTATCAAATAATTTTTCAAAGAGAAATAATTCTCTGAAATGACTTATGAGGCTGGGAGCTGAAAAAAAGTAGCTTCTTCTCATTCTGTGAAGTGATTCTACATCCTAATTTTAAGAGTTTATGCTAAAGAATCAAAGAGAATCACTTTCAACTACAGAATCACTTCTCTTAGAGAATATAATCAACTCCTATAAAAAATCAGAATCAGATAGAGCTCTACCAAACAGATCCTAAAGTGCAGTGGTTGTTTATCATCCTTGAAATCCTATTGCTGAGGGTGTTTCTTGTTAGATTCAAGCATATGGCACAAGCAGATATCTATACATGCACGGGATCAAACAAATCTGATGAATTACTAACCTGAATTCTTAGAATTTTTGCAACCACGACAAGCAGATATGCACAAGATAAGAAAAAGAGTAGGGTACACGCCCTCCCCATTAGCAATAATGGAAGAGGATGCACATTTTCCTGTCTATGTGCCTTCACACTGTTAGCCACACATGTCATACACTGCATTGTGAGCATGTCTAAGCACCACCAGCTACCTGCGAATTTTCCTTTCAAGTGGGGTGACAGCGAATTTCGATTACTGTGTTGCTTTTTTCCTCATGCAAATAGCAATAGGCCAATATGTACTTTGGCCAAGATCGATAAAAGTCACGGTCGAAGAAATTAACTCATGCCATCATGCGACACAAAATCACGGTCAGTCTCAGTCCAGTTCACCACGGACTAAACTATTTAAGTAGCTTCCGGACTACTTTGATCCACGCTACAATTTTTGCTGATAAAGACTGAAGGAGACAACTAGCTTTTGGTACAATTTTGATGGTAATTACACAATGCCAACGCAACCACCCAAGTCATCCACGATGGTGACTGCGCCTTTTTCGAAGAATCGTGTCACAACCCGCAGGCTATAACTATTTTTCTTTACAATAAGACTATAGTAACTATTTAATATAAATAAGAATATATCTATTTCTATACGTATGTATGGCTGCCTATATAGTTCCACCCTCAGTTCTTAAATATATGATATTGTTGATATTTTGCTCAAAGTTTGACCAATAAATTTATGTTTATCAATTAGTTAAGTAAAGTAAATGAATGTCACTAGATCTATCATAAAAAGTACTTCAGATTTAACTTGTAAATTTATCTATTCATATAAATATTTCTAAAAATATAAAATGCTAAATGAGTGAAAAAAAGTAAATGGTGTCATATATTAAGAACGGATTTACTATACACAATTTATTAGCCAGGCAACCATGAATATATTGATGTAATTAGCACATTCTTGTGTGTGGAGATGACCTAGGTTTAATCCTCAGCAAACACAATTGGTGGAATAAAATCCATTTCTCAAAGTATGGAAACCATTCTCTTATAGGAAATGGTTCGAAAAAATCGTTGTTCACCTTTTAGGTTTAGGCTTTGTTTAAAATGATACCTGTGAAGATTGTGCATTTTAGTCACATTCATATCTATTTTTCGTGTATAATCTGTTAAGCTAAGAAACAATAGATGAAGAGGTGGATAATATATGGATATGATTATCATGAACTGCCACCATAATGAAACCGCTGGTAGTTGCGAATACATTTTTCTTCCCTAAGCCAAGATTGGAGAAAGAAGATCTAAGAGGTACCTATGCAGAATGTGGTTAGAAATTCATTATCAGAATGGCTGAATTAATTATCCTCATTGAATTGCTAGCTAGTACAGAATGTTTAATTCTCTAAAAACAACAATTTTAGTCAAATTAATAAGACCTTAATAGGACCATTCATATTGGTATTGTTCTTTGATGAGCTCAACAATAGGAAATTCTCATATTTTATATGTGCTTGATTTTTTTTGTGAACATATATGTGCTTGATTTTTTTTTGAACATATATGTGCTTGATTTTTTTTTTTTTGAACATATCTAGCATCCAGAGGATGAGGACAAGCACAGACATGACACATTCACGTGCGAATCAGCACACGGTAAGATGCAACAATAATTGATAAATAAAATGCCAAGAAATGACTAAGCATCTTTTCTTCGAAAGAAGAAGATAACCAAGTTTGAATCGGCCGAGACGACGAGCCTATGTGTGATAGGACTGTGGGAGTATATTGCATGGTTCGTTATAGAAAGTCATTGATAAATTGTGGCAACCGCCCACTATGAGACTAGAATACACTTTCTTTATTTTTTTGACTTATGTATAACCGTGCATAGCAACTCAGAATTGACATCAAACTTTTATAAAGAGGGAGTATGTGTAGTGACATTTACAAGTGTAAGTTCTTTCCCAGCTGCCTGTGGCTGTGGCCGTCTTCAGCGCCCTTCTATTCACTTCATCCTAACGCCTTCCTCTAACCCAGTAGTAAAAAAAACAGAGAGTCATTATCTTTTACTCGTTCCGTTCTAGAATATAGCTATTCTAGAGTTTTTCAGACAAATTAAGGATGTAGAATAAAAGTCCATATTTCCCTTCATTAGTTTTCATGTGCTAATTAATAGGACAATTATACCTTTCCTATTTAATTGGTGGCAGGCTTGCATGCAGCTATAATTGATTTGCATGCATAGAGGGTATTTTAGAACTCTTATTCCAAATAACTCACTTGTGATCTCAGAAATAGGTATATTATGGGACAAAATTTGATTTCTAGAAGTAGTTATATTATGGGATGGAGGTAGTATATGTGAAATTTAATAATTTTTTAGGCAACAGTCTGCCGACATCGAAAGTCAATGTCTGAAACATAAAAGAAAACGTGTGCAGGAAAATTTCAGGCACCTGAAATCTGAAATATAGAAGTGTGTGTAGGGAAAAAAAATCCCTCTGAAGAAGAATCCGTCGCATACACGTTCACACTGGTTCAGACCCATGACCCATCGACTGAATCATGTCATGAGTTCAGTCAATCGAAGATTCGGAGGTGTGCAAAAAAGAACTGGATTTCATGTTATGCCAAAATTATGGCTGTTTTTAAGGCTCTTGAGAGGCACAGGTTTTAGTTACAATTTGGCGGCACCTACAGGGACCATAAAAAAGTTTCAAACAGTAGAATTGGGAACAATTAAGAGAAACAGCTGAAGACCTCTGGGGTAAATTGTCAAGCTGTCCTTCTTGCGAAGAAATTATACCAATCAGACAAACTTCAGGTGAGGGCCAAGGCTGGGATGCTACTCCAGGCATAGGCGGTCGGCAGGCCCTGCACTGCACCCATGAGATCGACGACGGCACCCGCAGCATAGCGACGGATCGTTGGCTTCCCGCAATCCGGCGGCTCAGCGTGGCGTGTGACTGCCATATGCACGCGGCAGACGCGCTCCACTGCATGCAACATCAGGGCCGGCCCTAGGGCCCTAGGGGGGCAAGGGGGTGGCTGCCCTAGGCCCCCAAATCCCAGGGGCCCCACCCCCAGGCAGTCAGTGACGCATTACGCATAGGTGACAGGTCACAATTGGAGGCCCAGGGAGTAATAGGAAGACAAAACGAGACACCAGGCCTGCGAGACACAACTCCGATTATGCCTAATTATTAAAGGCAGGCGCACAGGCCCCATCGGCCATCGCACACACCCCGTCGCCCCGTAGACCCTAGCGCCGCCCGCCGCCAAAAGACTGCAACCTGCTGCCGTGCTAGCGTGCTGCGCGCCTACTGCCGTGCATCGCGCATGCGCCGGCCGTCGCACTCCCGCGCGTGGCCGTGATCCCCTCCAGAGCTGTCAGCTGTGTCTCGTGAGGGTTTTGTTCCGGTTCTGTACTTCTGTTTAACCTCGCTCAACGAGAAACGAGATCAGTTTGTTCCTATTCGACTGCGACAGCAACTAGGTAGGCTGCTTGATTGTCAATTTTCCAATTCTCCATACCATTAATTATTAATTCACTATCACAAGTTATTTAATATTAACCAATTTATAACTATTGTGTATTTATAATAATTTCATCACTGTGGGATATCATGTCGTCTAGAAAATATGAATCAGGCTGCGAGAAAAGGAAAAGGAAAAGACGTGTAGATGAGTTGATAGAATCACAGAGAGGAGCTATGGATAAATTTTGCAAGAGTTATCATGACCCTAAGAGTAATACGGGCGCCTCAACGAACCCAGATGAGTTGGCAATAGTTGTTGCGGATGAACCAACTAATGGGAATCAAGAAGAAAATGTTAACATCAATGTCGATGATAACAATGTAAGTGACTCTTAGACCACAGTAAATGCATCAGGTGCACATGCACAGTTTGCTAGTGTTGATGAGGAACCAATTTACACTTCAGATATTTATGATCCAAGAAATTGGGATAATCTTGATAATAAAGCAAGAGACATATTAGTCGAGAAAGGGCCTATAAGAGAAGAAAATATCAAATTTCCTCTAGATGTTGCCTCAAGATATTTTTCATATGCTCATTATTCTTGAAAATTAAGCAATGGAGAGGTATATGATAAAAAATGGTTAGTTTATTCAAAGCATGTTGACAAAGTTTTTTGTTTCTGCTGTAAAATCTTCAAGTCTAGCACTAGCAAGAGTCCTAGTTCCTTAGCAGGTGATGGGTTAAGAAATTGGAAGCATATCAGTGAGAAGCTTAAAGAACATGAAAATAGTGTTGAGCATATTAGTAACATGAATAGTTGGAATGAATTAAGAGCTAGACTGCGGAAAAAGGAAACAATTGATAAAGAATTGCAGCAGCAAATCACAAAGAAGAAAGAACGGTTGAGTCAAGTTTTGTTAAGAATAATAGTCATTGTGAAATTTCTTGGTAAACGCAATTTGGCTTTCAGAGGAAGCAGTGAGCAGCTTTATAATGATAGTAATGGTAATTTCTTAGCTTGTGTTGAGATGATTGCAGAATTTGACTTGGTAATGCAAGAACACCTTATACGTATTCAGAATAAAGAAATTCATCATCATTATCTTAGTCACAAAATTCAGAATGAGTTGATCTCTCTTTTGGCTTATGATATCACAAGTTATATCATAAAAGTTGTTAAAGAGGCCAAGTATTTCTCTGTTATCCTAGATTGTACCCCTGATGTCAGTCATCAAGAACAAATGACTTTATTAGTTCAATGTGTTAATTTGTCTGATGGCAAGATAAAAATTGAGGAGTACTTTTTGGGGTTCTTGAAGGTGGATGACACATCTGGTATGGGGATTTTTAATGTATTGCTTGAATCTATGGAGTCCTTTGGTCTAAATATTAGTGACATAAGGGGTCAAGGATATGACAATAGTTCTAATATGAAAGGAAAATACAAAGGGGTAAAAACACGGTTACTTGATATCAATCCAAGAGCATTGTATATGCCATGTGCGTGCCATAGTCTAAATCTTACTCTTTGTGATATGGCAAAATCTAGTGGGAAAGCTGTTTCATTTTTTGGAATTGTTCAATGCATATATGTGTTATTTGCTGGTTCTACGAAAAGATGGAATGTTTTTCTTAAACATGTTCCTAGTCTAACTGTGAAATCATTATCCAATACTCGTTGGGAGATTCGAATCAAAAGTGTTATAGCAATAAGATATCAAGCTACTGAGTTAAGATATGCTTTGTCTGAGTTACATCATGATTCTGACGTTGAACCTAAGGATAGAAGTGATGCAAAAACTTTATTTGATGCACTTGGCAGCTTTGAGTTTCTACTTGGTATGGTTATCTGGCATGATATTTTATTTGCTGTAAATAAAGTGAGCAAGAAGTTGCAATCACCAGCCATGTGCATTGACTCTACTTTGAAGCAAATACAAGGTATAATGCAATACTTTGAGAATTACAGAATTGAGGGGTTTTCTTCTAGTCTGATCATCGCCAAAGGTATTGCAACAGACATGGGTGTGGAGGCATCATTTCCTAAAAAACGTCGTGCTACAAGGAAGAAACAATTTGATGAAAGTAGTTGCCAAGAAGAAATTCTTGAAGTTGAGAAGGCTTTTGAAGTTGAATATTTTTTTGTTTTGGTTGATATGGCAATCGCTTCTTTGAAGAACAGATTTGAAGAACTCATGGTGTTTAAAGATATATTTGGATTTTTGATGAGCTCAAGCACTTTGAAGTCATTAAATGATAATGAACTTGAAGAATATTGCATTAAATTTGCAGAAACCTTTTCTTTTGATGGTTCATCTGATGTTGAGGTATATGATCTTCTTTCTAAATTGAAGATTATGAAATTCACTTTGCCAGATGACGTAATGTCTGCTATGGAGATTTTTAAGCATGTCAGAGATGTGGATTGTTATCCTAATGTCTCCATTGCTTACCGACTCTTATTTACTGTGCCTGTGACTGTGGCATCGGCTGAAAGAAGCTTTTCAAAGTTGAAGTTATTGAGGAACTATTTGAGGTCAACAATGACTCAGGAGAGGTTTAATGGTTTGGCAACATTATGCATCGAGAAGAAATTGTTGGATGAGATTGATATAAACTCTATCATAAGTGATTTTGCATTGAGGAATGTTAGAAGGAACTTTTAAGGTAATATGTATAAATAATTTGATATGAATATTGCTTTTAGATACATTTAATTATTTATTGGTAATATTTTATATATATTTGTATAATGTTTATATTAAAAGGTCCCAAATTTTACTTTCGCCCTGGACCTCCCAAATCTTAGGACTGGCCCTGTGCAACATATGCGATAAAATGTTTGTTTGTATTACCATCATTTATTTTTCATGCAATGAGCCTGATATGTTCTTGGTTGCATGCAGTAGGCAGCCTGTCATTCCATTATGGCTTTGCCTTTGTTATTTGCATTGGAGCTACTTATTGGGTAAACAAAACCTTCACCACATTGAGATTCCTAGAACTGTTTAAGCTGAGCCTCATGTAACATTTCTCTTTTAGATTTGTACTAAGAACAAATGAGAAGAAACACTGCTGGCCGTTTTCCTTTAATTGTGTTTACAGGTGAGAATTGCACTTTCTAACTGTGACTATGACACTGCCATGTCGTTGGCCAAGATAAGGTTTCAAATTGATAATGTTCTTGTATCCTAATAGGTTTTTGTATACTGTTAATTAGTTTCAGTTCTAATGTGCTGTCATTTTATATGCCCAACCATGGCTACAATTTTAGGAGGATGTCTTACCAGCTAGAACTGAAGGTACATGTGTTTGATAGTATATAGTAAGAGGTGTTCATTTGACATACTTTGCTGATTGAAGAGGGAAGACCTTGGAACTTAATAGTGAAAGAATTGGAATAATTGATTTTTTTTGCCTGACTGTGACTACTAAAAAGGCCACGCCTTTGTAAATTTCCATGACATAATTTCAAAACATTTCCATTTTTTAAGTAGTCCATGTTATTAGAGCATCTTTTACAAGGACAAGGTATTTGAGACAATTAAAGTCGAAAGTTTATCTTGCATTTAATATTCTGAAATTCAGTTCCATTTTTAAAATGTTAGATTTTGCATTGCACTTGTATGGCCATATCCAGTTGGCTTGATTTCCATATACTCAATATTCTGTAGTAGTTAAGGCTGCGAAGATGGGCATTGTAAAGTTGACAGGAGCATATGTAGAAGTGATACAAATTCTGATTGGTGCAAGATAGTTTGCGGCTTTATATTTTCTTAGACATAGGAAGGTATATTTGTACCGAAGCCCAACTGTAGTAGGTTATGCAGTTCTAAAACTGAGTTAATACCAAAGCTTTGATCTTTTTAAAGCTTGGTATAGTTGATTGCCTATATTACACTCGGATGCTCTTGTTAGGTACAATTTTCCATAATGCAAAGTCAGCTTAGCAAAAAAAAAAGGTTACCACTAGAAAATTTCATGTAACTTAAAGTTTTGAACCTCACACGTCAACTAAAACAAATTGTAAAGCAGAACACTAGCCCAATCACCGTAATGGCACGGCAAGCCGTGCCAAGTTTTCTAGTCTAGTATAGAAAGCAGGCAAAAAAGCCAAAGGGTAGAAATAATGCAGAGGTGCAATAGAAGGCAAGAAGCCAAGAACAACCCAAGTTTATAGTTTGAGCGACAAGTCCAGCTCGTCGGCGCGCTCGACGCCGTGCTCCAACGAGCTGATGCTCTTGTTGCGCAGATGGCCGCCGCCGCTAGATTGCCCAGGCACCGGACCAGCTTGATGCGAGGTCAGCAGCCTCGCCATCAAAGCCTCGGCGCCTGCAGCTACGTCATCGACTCCTCCTCCTCCGGCGGCGCCTCCGGGCCTGCCGCTTCCGGCCGCGCCGTCGACCCGGGCGCCGTGCGCGCGCATGGCGGCGGCGATCTCCCGGCGGCGCTTGGCGAGGGTGCGCTCGTACTTGTGCGCGTTCTGGTGGCCGCCGAGCGCCTGCGAGCTGTAGAACTTGCGGTCGCAGTAGGTGCAGACGAAGAAGCCGGGCGGCACCGCCTGCGCCGCAGGCGAGCAGGGGTGGAGGAGGCTGAGCTCCAGGTCCAGCTCTTGCTCCATTATAGACTCTGTGACACAGAGTGGCAACTGTGGGAGAGCTTAATGATTGGCTACAGCCTACAGCTAGAAACCGTTGTGCTCTCGCTAAGCGCTGATTAAATAATACAGCAACGGGTGTGGCGCACCTGTTTCCGCACGTGTTTAATTGGGCACAGCGGAAGACGACGACGAACTCGTAGCAAGGCCACGTCGCATGGCCAGAGAGGATCCTATCATCAGGGAGAAAAAAGGAGATAAGATTACCGGTGAGAACGAGCTGAGAGCTCCACGGCAGGAAACTCTCGGTGGTTCCCTGCCCACGAGCTACCGTTCTTCGAACCTCAGGCTCGACGAGAGATTATCGTCTTGTGTGTAATGGTAAAACTAGGTGCACGTGTTAATTAGGATGCGCACGTGGTGTTGGAGTGTGTACGATAAATGCCTAAAAGATACCACAAATTGCGCGAATTGAGATGTGTAAATTTTTTTTTTTCTAACATCGATTTGCATATTCAAGATTTAGATGATGACTTGTACTATCCAGATTCAATGAACCTACGCTCACCGCCCTCCCCAATGCTCCCCCCTCCCTCCCCTAATGCTCTCCACCCGTTGTTCGCTAATCGAGGGGACTCTTAGCTCGTCATGCCCTCTACCACTACCATGAATAGCTTCCAAGCTCCATGCTCCTACCATCTAGACCACTCAATCGCCTTAGATCCTGTTTGGTTTGGGGTTGCTAAAGTTTAGTCCCTTTTAAGCCCTAAACTGCCAAACATGTGACTAAAAGGGCTCAATTTTAGTCCCTAAATTTTAATCCTTTAGTCCACATGAGGTTGCTAAAAGGGATTAAAGGAGACTATTGACAGGGTCTACCTCATTAATGCCTCCCTTATTAATGCCGCCCGGCCCCCGCCGTCACCCCCGCCGCCCTCCCGCTCGGCCACCGCCGCTGTCCTCCCTCCTGCCCGGCCCCCACCACCCTCCCGCCCGGCTCCCGCCGTCATTGCCCCCGCCGTCCTCCCGCTCGTCGCCGGCCTCCCTCCCGCCCGGCCCCCACCGCTGGTCGCCCTCCCGCGTGCCACCCCGCCATCGCCGGCGCGTCGGATCTGGGCACCCACACCGCCGCCGCCATCGCGAGGCGCTCGAGCTTCCCGGAGATGTCGGAGCTGAAGCTGGAGTAGTCGGAGAAGTCACGTGACAGCTCGAGCAACTCCGTGGCGGCCACGTTGATGGCGGATGACGACTTGGCGACGACAACCGGGTGCACTGGCCCCGCGGTGGCAGCAAGCTCGCTGAGGTGGAAGTCGATGATGGAGTTGATGAGGTTCTCAATGTCAGAGTCGCCCGCGTCGGCATGGCACGGGGTCGGGGAGCCCGGGGCAGAGTCTGGCTGTAGCAGCACGGAGAGGATGGTGCGCATGGAGCAGCCCGGGTGGCGCTGTGGCCCGTAGCCGTGCAGGGGCTCTGCCCCGGCGACGGCGAGGGGATCTGTGAGCCGGCAAGCGACACCATGGCGCGGCGGGAGGCATTGATTAGGGGTAGTTTGGTCTTTGTTCAACTGCTTTAATAGCCTTTTGTCACTAGAACCGAACAGGGGGACTAAAGTTTAATCCAGTAAATAAGAGGGATTAAAGTTTAGTTTAGTCCCTAAAGGAAGCAGGACCATATTCTAATGCCAAAGCGGAAGGCGACCTCGTAACTGCCTTCATCATCTGTTCGGTGGATCCACCAAACCTAGCCATCATAGCTGGATGAAGTGAGAGAGAGGGAGGGCCGCCCTGTTTTCTACATGCGCGCGGCATGAATTGTGCTTAGAAGGAAGAACGGTTAGATAAGGCCAAGTCCGATGACGTTACAACATGTCATAAATTTGTATTTTTTTAAAAGAAAGATGAGGCGAGAAAAATTGAGAACTTAAAAGGATAGCACATAGAAAGTCTATTGGAGAGGGATTTATAATTTAATAAATTTATAGGTCATCAGCTCCTACTTGCAATAATAGTTCTGGTGCACGCATGTGCTATTCATTTTTCTTGTATACCATCAGAATAATGGTGAGTTTATGTAAGGATGGATCATATAGAGCATAAATAAATGCAAAGGATGCAAATAAAATTTCAAAACACTGTTCTAGAGATTGCATCCTGTGTGCCACGCATCCGCATAAGGATGGCAACGGACCGGGTTCGGGGTGGATCCACGGCTTTCGGATCCGCAGCTTTTGGTTTCGGTTCCTAGTTTTCATCCATGGATCTGCGGGTTTGGATACCCGAAAAACTGTGGGTTTGGAGAGGATTCTAAAATTCAACGGTGGAGCTCCATCGGGGGTCCGAAATATTCAGCCCACTAGAAGCCCATCTAGCAACCCTAGGTATATAATGAAATCCTTCACCTCCTGCTCCCGCACCCAGGCACACACCCAGGCACCCATCCCGCCTCCTGCTCCTTCGCCCCGCCGCCCACTCCCCCGCACCGGCGCACCCCACCTCTTGCTCCTCCATCCCACCGTCCACTCCTCCTCTGCCCGCCTCCTGCTCCTCCGCCGCCTGGCCTGCTCCACCCCGCCCGCAGGCCCGCTCCACCCCGCCGCCACCCACCGGCTCCTCTGCCCCGCCCTCTCCTCCGCCACTCCGCCCGGCGCCAGGAGGTCCGCCACTTTGCCCAGCCATTGCCGCAATTCCAGCATGCCTTCCAGTACAAGCATTGATTCATCATTTGATTCTGACAGTAGCTTCGAATTGTGCATATTGCTGCTGTTTTACGCTGTTTTTTTCTCGACAGGAACTGTTGTCATGTTCAGTTAGACTGTCCCTCTTTCAGGAATGCTACCAGCACAACTAAGATGGAGTAGATATTTTCGGGTTTCGGTTAATCCATCAGGTTTCAGGGATCCGCAGATTTCGATTTCGGGGATGGATTTTCATCCGAATCGGTGTTCGAAGCGGATTTGGATTTTAGATTCGGGTTTTAGTTTTGGATACCCAGACACTCCACTCGATACGAACCTGCTTCGGTGCCATCCTTACATACGAAGGGTTACATACGAAGGGTGGGTCGCAACAGGGAGTGTGTGTACGTCCTGCAACAAGACAAGGAGCAGTCCCTCGCGTGTCAGGTAGCACAGGCAGCCGTCGCTATCGCCATCGACGTGTTGGCCAGCCGTCAGCCGGTGAAACTTATAGGCGCGGCAGTCGCCATCGCGCTCAGATCGTCGAGCTAGAGGACGATGGGCGCGACGCGACGACATGGACCACTCCCAGCCTAGCCCTCCGATCCTTTGCCGCTAGCACGCCGCTAGTGCTTACTCGCCATTGATTCGTCCGTACGTAGGGTTGGGATGGACGACGGCATGGACACGGACCACTCGCAGCAGCCAGGCCAGAGTTTGGCGACCACCATGCCCCTCCATGCACTCAGCTCATCTCTCAGCAGCGTATTTTTGGAAATTTTAAGGATGCATGGAGAATGAATCAGACGTCCTCAGTACCTTATTTTGGAATGGTACGCCTGTGTATCGTGCGATTAAAAAAAAGAAAATATCTGTTCGTTGCACACATGAACGCACATGGATTGTGAACATATTATGTACAAATAAATTGAAATACATCCTTGCATGATTCAGATTTTGGAACCCAAAAATCGGTCAGTAAACTGTACTACAATTCGTGAAGAGTTAACTGAGTGATGCTGATTGCATTTTTCTGATCTTTATCTGCACTACTGGATGCTAATGTCGTGTACCGGTGGTAAATGTGCAGGGACCCATGTGTGTCGGGTCAGGTACAAGCTGATAAGACTGTCGGTCAGGGACCTTTGGCAGGGCTTCGCGAGCGGCTCCGGCTCCGGCTCCTGCTGAAACCCTGCCAAACGCTTCCATACAGAAGGGCTCCGGCTAAGGAATCAGGCGGACTCTCTACCGATTTTTGGTGAAGTCCTACCAAAGGACTAATTTCAAAACGGCTTCACCACCAAAATCGGGGAGGAGCCGCAAAACGGCTTACACTAGAGAGGAGAAGCCTAAAAAAATGGCTTCACCGGCTTCTCCTCTCTCTCCAAGCATTAAGTGATCATAAAATTACATATATTGCCATTGAGAAGCTGTTTTACCAAACGTTTTGCAAAACGGCTTCAACTTCACTAAAAAAGTCACTCCACCAAAGAAGCCGAAACCAAAGCCGTTTTATGAGAAGCCGAAGCTCTGCCAAACGGGACCTAATAATCAGACGGAGCTCGAAATCGTGGCTTCTGCCGCTCCGCTCCTTTTCTCTGACCATGTGCAAAGCCATGGTTGGCTGGAGGTGTCTGAGCAAATAAAAAGGCAGTGGACCATACGTAAACAATAATGTACTTTCCAAATTTTGAAAGCAATTTCCTTCTAAACCGTATATCCGTTTCTAAATCCGTTTTCACCATGATGTTATTTACAATTAATAGAATAAAAGAAGATCAAACATGATTATATTTTGATTTTTATTAAAAAGATCAATATTTTTATTTAGAAATACAACTATGGAATTTTTCTCTTTTTCTTAGAAATTACAAATGGTAGGAAAACATACAATTCAACTAAACAATCAAGTCATATATCAAGGGGCATATTCGACATTTGACACCTCCAATCCATTAATTGAAAAACAGGACGAAGCTGTTTTGCCAAACGTTTTCCAAAACAGCTTCAGTTTCACCAGAGAAGTCACCTCACCAGAGAAATTAGAGTCGGAGTGAGCCGGAACCCTACCAAACTGACCCTATGTATGGTCACAGTCACATCGCTCGGACCAGTAGTAAAGTTTGTGTACCGTGACGAGCATTATCCATCCGAAGTAGCCGGCCGGGACCCCCCTACGTACCAAGCGGCTGCATTGCATGCTGCACTATTGGCAGCGTTGTCTCGTGCAAGCAGGCGCACATGATGTGCACACCAGTCGTTTCTTCAAACGCGATGCCCGGCCCTGCCACTGCACGCCGATCTTTGGTGTGTGTGGGTCAGTGGGTGTCGTCCTGTTCGTTTGGCTAGCGGCAACTATTTGACAGACGTGACACTTCTCCACAAGCAACCACTTGAAAATCTGATGCAGATGCGAGACGTCTGACCTGACCGGAGGAAGCCATTTTGGCACGCCTTTCATATATGCAGCAGAATGTACTGTCTGTACTACCCTGGTACCTTGTATTGCAATTAATGGATACATGACCAAGGGGATGCCATTGACTATGCGTTACCTCTCCAGCTACTTGTTTAAATCATCCTTTAAAAAAATGAAAGGCATGTTTATTGTACTACCTCGGATACAGGGGTGTTTGGATGCGGGATACTAAACTTTAGGAGGGGTCACATCGGATGTTCGGACGCTAATTAGGAGGAATAAACATGAGCTAAATATAAAACTAACTGCAAAACCCCTATACTAATTCGCGAGACGAATCTATTAAGCCTAATTAATCCATCATTAGCAAATGGTTACTGTAGCACCACATTGTCAAATCATGGACTAATTAGGTTTAATAGATTCGTCTCGCGAATTAGACTCCATCTGTGTAAATAGTTTTATAATTAGACTATATTTAATACTCCTAATTAGTACCAAACATCCGATGTGATAGTTTTTATGAGCCTGTATCCAAACAGGCCCATAATCATCCCAAACGTTACATCTGGACGTTGCGCCGTTCCCAGCTGTAACATAGCTTAATCCTTTGAGTACTGACTTTATTTGTTACAGCACGTTTATAAAAAACAAAGAAAATATACTGTTATAAAATTATGTTCTAGACAAACATACTCATATCGATTATAAAAGTAATTTTGATACGTAAAAATAGTTTCTACCCGAGCCAACCCAAAACACACCATTTTTCTATAACGAGAGACTGAGGGAGAGAGAGATTATCATTATCAAGATATATGGTTGCTGGATAAGTTATTGGTCTTTCAAGCTATGAGCCTCCCTCCTGTCAAGCTCACTCCCCTTTTTGCCAGCTTCTTGTGTCGCTATTGCAGGGACAGGGAGAATGGTGTACCTGGAGCGCTCACCATTGAGTAGGGCCGTCCCTGAGAAATTGGGGTCCCTGTGTGCTAAATTGTGAATAGGCCCACAATAATTCATCAACTAAGCGAGCTAATACAATGAGTATATAGTACAATAGCTTATGTTCCACCGTGCCGTTTGGATATACATATACTCCTATAGACATGGATCCTGTAGAGACAGGATCCATCAGACATGGGCGACCTGGTTTGAGGATTCAGTGCCGCTCGATCTGATGCAGACTCCCCAATTGGCCGATTGATGTGGTGAGAGGAGAAAAACATGCACAAAGAAAGAAATACAAGTCTAGTTTTAGCGACAAGACATGGAAGTTTTGGGCCCCCTAACTTTTGAGGGGCCGATAAAAGAGGAGCCGTTAAGGAAAATCTAACAACTTCTTTTGAGTCGTGGGCCGCATGCAGAGTGGAAAGCAAGGCCGAAAAAAGCTGTAACCTACCTAGTGATTTCTTATATTTTTATCCTTTTTTGTTAATTCACAAATGGGCTTCAGTCCTTTTATTAAACCTGCCTAGCCATTATCCTTTCTGGGCCCAACTTGGCCTTTCGGCCTGTTCCACCCAGCCATGCTTCATATACTTGAACTACCGAGGAAAACAAGTACCAGCACTGAAAAGACGACCATGCGGGAAAAGTCAGTTATAATAATCAAATTTAACAAAACTCTTTTCCACCACATCTAGGATACTAATAACTGTATATAATCACTCTATGTTGTTTCTCATCAGCGTGGATCCTACTACCGGTGGAGGAGAGGACAAACAGAGGACTAAGCAATGTCTGAACGAACCACGTACAATCGCGCAATGGCTTTTGAAGACTGCAATAACTAATCACCCGTCCATAAGAATGGATCTATAGAACTTTAGAAAAACATCGGTGATTCCACGCCCTGAGCCTGATCCAAATATCAATCTTCTACATCGTCATCCGTAGACACGACCATAACCTTGACAAGCCCATTCGCTAGAGTTGGATGGAATACCAGTGAGGAGGATATATTTCATGAGAAAATTGCTCTTGTTGATGGAGTTGCAAAACCAGTTGATCATTCTTTTGTCTGCGAATCGACCATGTGTACGGAGTACCATGCATGCTCTAGATCGAGCTACGACGGCAATAGAATCCGCTCCAAAGTTACATCAGCATTCCCATTCCCAATATATATGAAGCATCTACATTTAAATTGACAGCTCGTTAATTATATCTTCGGCTGTATCTCCCCGGCCGGCTGTTTGCCTGTCACACGTTGCTACATGCATCTGATGGTTGACGGCAAGGGACAACGCCAGCAGGACCCCGGTACGGCGGCGCAGCAGCTTTCTCCTGCAACGCAGAGGATGTCTCAACCACCCAACAGCCAACATCACCACTTTTCTCGACAGCCAGCCACTGGCACCTTCACTGGCTGATGACCCGCCACGCGGCTTCGTTCTCATCAAATCATTCATTTGTTTGATGCTGGAGGTATAGTTTAATTACCATTTCATACTTTCTTTGGCACCTCCATCAATAGGCTGCGAAGCTGCTGGAGGTGGTTATACATATACTAGTAGAAACGTTGGCGCGGCAAAGCCGCGTCCACTGTGGAGCTGACCAGCTTAGTTCAGGATGTATGCCTTGTGATGCAAATAGCTTTATCTTAAATAAGATGATTCACAACTATTGATAATAAATTTAGGTAAGGAGTAATGGTAATTCTTGGTTTATTGTATTCATCTTAACAATGTCAGGACACATTTCATTTTTTGAATACTTTGTGCTCATCGCAACACCGTTTGCTCCTTAATTTGATGTGGCTTGAACATTTAGAAACGATTTGATAACGAATGCTGTCTAATTTTTTTTATTACCCTGTAATCTATCTGCATCATCTGCTTGACGTGTCTTCCAAATCTGGTAACAAATATGAAAACTGTGTATTAACCAATGCTCCCCAATAATATTCTCTAACCTTGTCAAACTATGTGAATGCTTTCCTTGGATGTGCCTTCCAATTCTGTAGTTGGCCGAAACTTCATAGCTCCTAGGCATGTTGCCCCGGATACAATTTTATGTGCACAATACAAAATCTAAAGAAGTAGCATGCCCCCAAGCAGGTAAACTGAAATTTTCTAAAAATTAGAATATATTCAGGTTCTTAATTTATCACAAGATAACTGATGAGCATATGGATTTGGCAAGCAGGTGTATTGAATGGAACAGAAAATTCAAGTCTAGAAAAGTAGCATGCCATCAAGCAGGAGTATACTTATTTGAAAATTCTAGTGATGAGTAACAGAAGATTTCTAATCTACAATAAGAAAAGAAAAGTTCAGTCTGATTAGTGTTAATTTGTCTTCAATTCATACCACTTAAAAGCACAACAAAGCAATGGTATATGACATAGAGCTGCATGCAGAAAAATCATATCCTAATTTGTAGTGCCAGGATGAATTTTTATAACCTCTATCATGATAATGGTAATACTCAAATCGTCCAAGCATCGTTCTTCTTAGATTGTATTGATCAGCTTGTTACTTGTGCGCAACACCTTGCTTTCATCAACCAGCACTGAGCAAGCACGCTGAAGCTCAACTTGCAGTAAGTAGACTGAGAAAACATGTGTAAAGTTGCGCTCAAGAAGAGGACAAGCCAAATAAGCAACAGGAGGCGATATGAGTTCGTATCAACGGTGGCTGCCTGCCATCGAAGAGTGGGACGGCGATCTGCTAGCTTACCTGCACGTCTGTGTTTGGTAATTGGCAGTCCACCGCGTAGGCGTGGGTGCTTGTCCCTTGTTCTCGAGCCAAGCAGCATGAGTGAGACGCTGCTTGACCGATGGGTACAATAGCCACCGTACCGCTAGCGCAAGTAATTATCCTCAGCGCCTCGCTGTACTCATTTCCATGGATGGGCATGCCGATGGAATGGCCATGAGCGTGGCGAGCTTGGTGAGGTCGCAGACGCCCACGCCGGTGGTCGAGCACAGTGCTTCAGCATTTCCAAATCACATCGCTCCGAACATGTATTTCTTCGAACACCTTGGGGGCATCTCTCGAGCAGCTGCAGCCTGCAGCAGCGTACATGGCGACAATGAGTTGAAGGGGTTCTTGGAGTTGGAGATGACGGTGTAGAGGCGTAGAGCTTGGACCCGTTCCAAATTGTAGGTCGTTTTAGCATTTTTAGGTTCATAGATATTATTATGCATTAGATATAGTGTATATCTAGATGCATAATAATATCTATGAATCTAGAAAAGTCAAAACGACCTACAATTTGGAACGGAGGGAGCATTTGGTTTCATTTATAAGGCTAGAAGTCCGGCGTTGACGTATAAGTGTGCAATTGGCCATTTTCTTCTTTTTCCATCTTTATTACAACATATATGCAAGGTGCAACGCCTAATGATCATTGCCTTCTTATGTGTTGGCATGCATGTTGCGGTTGCCTTCTTTTGAAAGTATAGTTGAGATTAGTCTCTGATCAACTCTGAGCATTTCCAATATGACCCACTGAGTCCTAGATTGTTCGTTTAATCACTATGCTATTTTTTAAACCGAAATTAATAAAGCATTGAATCAGAATGCCAGCACGAAATTACACTGGTATAATGTACAATACTATTTAGTAGCAATGGTAAGACCGTATGAAGCTAAATTAGTAGCTACTCCCTCCATCCTAAATTACTATTTATTTTAACTTTTTTTAATACATAGCTTCTACTATATATACCTAGATATATACTATGTCTAGATACATAGTTTTTACTAAGTATTAGAAAAGCCAGAACCAATATTAATTTGGGACGGAGAGAGTAGTAGCAATAGTAAGGGACGCTGGTGAGCTCTCTGTAAGGGTGTGGCAATGGCCACGCCAAGTTTCTAGTTTGTCTTTTTAATGCGGTTATTTTATTTTGAGTGGACAGTGGTATAGTTGTAGCGACAAAGAGCCGCCTATAAACCAATCTTAAAGATTTGCACATTTAATCTGCCATACATGTTAACGGAAGTTGGTTCATATGCTTGCATTCATAGTGGAGAGTTCTTTTGAAAAAGAAAATGGTGTCATATGGATATGTAGAATGTGAGGTATCCAGGCGCACACTATATCCCAGATCTGTTTATTTAGACAAAGACCATTTTTGGCCCCAGCTTTAGGTCCTGTTTGGATAGGAGGTGTTAATTAACACCCCACTTTTAACATCTTTTTATCACATTACCTCCCAAACATATGTGTGAAAAGGGACGGGTTAAAGTTTAACACCCTAAATTTTATAAACACCTCAAGGGGTGTTAACAGTTGTTAAACTTGTTAAAAGTGGTCCCCCTTCCACTTTTTCCCACCATTGCCCCCTTCTCCCTCCGCCGGCCATAAATGAGTGGGCAATGGAGTCATTTCCCACCAAAGGTGTTAAAGTTTAACACACTATCCTAACACCCTAATGTGTTAAAATTTAGCACTTTGAGAGTATTAAAACTTTAACACTTGTTAAACTTTAACACAGGGTATCCAGACACGCCCTTGCTGAAAGCAGATCGTGTGTGCTGGCGACTGCGATGTTGCCAGCTTTACTTAGATCAGCGTAACAACTACTCAACTAGCATCGTTCCTAACCGGAGTCCCAGTGAGGTCAGACTCACTCTAAACCACTCCCTCTACAAAGCAAAATCTATCCTGTTACAGCATAGATTCAAGACTAGACAAAAAGCAAGAAAAAAGGGGGCACATGATGTGTGACTTCTTGGTTTTCAACCATCAGAGTTTTGCAGTGGTATATCTGGCCTGCTTGGTTGTCCGCTTCCATTTGCCACACCGCAGTTTCCGGCCGCCACAAAAAGCTAGGCCGGCGCTCCGTTTCTGATTGAGCTGCGGCGCTACAGAGTTGTAGTTCATTTTCGCGCCATAGTTGTGGCGTCGTATTTTGACACCGTAACTTCGGCGCCACCACATATGCGCATGGCTACCGATGGCCGGCAACCAAGCAGGCCAAATGTCTGTGGCCAAGATATGAGCATGTTGTATAGTACTCCATGATAACAGTATGCACACTACAACATATTTAATGTTTCTTGAGTGTTTTTTTTCCATATTGCTGAGGGTTATTGTTTTCTATTACAATTTCCTCAAGTGGAAGATGGTTTTGTAATTTATTTTGGTCAATTTCCTAACAAAGAATCCACGCCAACCAATATTTCCTAGCAACAAGCCATATGTCGCTATTGGCATAAAACACTAGGGGTGTGTTTGGTTGCATGCACTATATGATGCATACATGGATGATCCTGGATGGAGTGGTTCAATCAATTTGCTTGTACCATATGGTTCACTCTAATTAGTAGAATAATGTATTAAGTGGGATAACCTCATCCTGGATGAGTTGGTCCAATTCACCCAAGCAAACAAAAGGATCATTATTATTTTGAATCATTTCATACATGAATCAAATGATACAACCAACCAGGCATGGATCCGTGCCCCCATCAACCATGTACCTTTATTACATCTAGGTGCGCGTGCGCACATGTTTCACGAGCGCAACTTTCACGATCTATCGAATATGTCTGCGGATAAGAATGTGCATGAGCGATATGCCTGGCAAATAATAAAAAGGGTGAAAATGATGTATGTGCGCGCTGAAGTAAAATGAGTTAAAAACATTCCTTGGGCACAATATATGTCATGCTGATCTATTTCTCTGCTCAGGGCATACTTGGTAGAGTCATCATGCTCTGATTTTTTATGGGGACCAATTCTATGACCGGAAATGATTTATATGATTTTCTAGTTTAAATTTTAAGGATGGCGTGATTCTGTGGAGGACGTAATTCTATATGATTCATAGAGAAACAGTTCACAAAATCAGTTTAGCCGTTTGACAAGCATACCGCTTAATCATACTCTCCAGACTCTCGTTCAACAATGATAACTAGGGTGCTTTTTTTATTCGCTTGCATGGGATACGCACATGGTAGCCGCAAAATGAAATGTTGGATGTGAAAAGTCAGCAGCCGATTCGCGTAGAGACCTCGACAACACACTTGGATAGCGATGTGTCAGTCAGGACAGGGCCAGAGCCTTTCTGCCAGCAAAAGCAACACAAGAAGCTGACACTGATGCACAAGATCTTCACATATATTAAGGTCAAATATATATATATATAGTAAATGCTCGACAGCGCTGCAGAGGACAGGAAAAAACTGAAACAGACCAATCTGGAAACGACCAGGAGGACCAGGATATGCTCCATCTCCGATAGAGTCGTTGTGAACTCGCAACCATAAAAAAAAAAGAATAAACCGTACTATTTAAATACACAAAAATCGATTCACTTATAGCTATAGAATATGGGACTATATTGGAACATACTGATGCATTGTACCAAGTAAGCGGGATACATGTATAGTACTATTTCTTTCACTTCTTTCTAAGGAAAACTCAGCATTCGTCCCGAGGTTTAAGTACCGGTTTGGTTTTTGATCCGGTACTAATGTGAGCATTAGTATCGGATCTAACAATTAGTTCCCTAGTAGCGCTCCGTGACCCCTTTAATACCAGGTGGAGGCTCCACCCGGTACTAAAGGTCTAATTGGCAACCTTTAGTACGGGCGGAGCCTCCACCCGGTACTAAATTCCTTCTTATAAATTCGACGTCTTCTTCCTCCTACCTGAGCCATTTCCTCCAGCTCGGGTTTCATCCATTCATGGTGAAATAGTGGAGGTGCTGCCGGATTTTTAACCATTTTGTGGGGATTTCACTTATTCAAGCGTTCTAAAGGTTATAAACTTAATGCTCCCTTGATACATGGTTAGTATACTAAGTTTTATGCTTTAGAGCTAGAGTAATTTGTGATTTTTAGAAAAAGCTACAATGGAGAAAAATTTCATTTATATGCATGTGTTATATATGTTTGAGCTACAATTTATTAGATGCTATGATTAATATGAGGTTAGAGGAATAATTTCATAGTTTAGTCCTTTACAAATATGAGCTAAATAATTTGTGGGGAAAATATAATTTTTTTCATATTTTAGTCATCTGCAAATATGAGCGAGATAAATTGTTGGTACATAGAGATAATAAGATTAAATAGAGGTATGTAATTAGTTATTTTTAGAATAATCTATAATGGAGAAAATTTTCATTTATATGTTATGTTTGAGCTAAATAAATTGTGGTACATAGAGATGGCTACTTCTACTGGAGGTAGTGGCGATGGTGGGGGCGATCGTTGTTCCTCTCGTGGCAAGGGGAAAACCATAGTTGGCCCTCATGATAAGCTGAAGAAAATGAGCACGTAGGAGAGAACAATGCTTCGTTATTTGGAAAGATGTCATGAAGATGCTGTTGCGGCGGGTCAGGAACCTCCTTTTGGTGGTCGTTATGCTCCACTGCCAGTCCTGGTGTTTTAGGTCCACTGAGTACTACCGTCGTAGGAGGCACAAATAAACCATAGGATGAGGCCGGGTCAGCTAAACCTTCATCTTCTCCGTCCAAGGATGCTTAAAGTCCTCCTAGATAGTACTCAATGGATGGTTTGTCGTAGTGTATCATATTGTTTGGATCTGAAATTTAAATCTCTGTATCATGTTATTTGTCCTACATCCGGAAAAGAGAGATGGTGGACATTACTTGCATCCTGCTAGTTACACTCTCAGCAAGGAAGAGAAGGAAAGCACGTTTGAGAGCTTGAATAGTATCAAGGTCCCATCGGGCTACTCCTCGAATATATAGGGAATAATAAATATTAAAGAGAAGAAATTCATAAATCTAAAGGCTCATGACTGCCACGTCCTGATAACACAATTGCTTCTTATTGCACTGAGGAGTATTCTACCAAAGAATGTGAGAATGGCAATTGTGAAGCTATGTGCATTCCTCAATATGATTTCTCAGAAGGCAATCCATCCAAACAATCTACTAAAGCTACAGAATGACGTGGTGCAATGCCTTGTCAACTTTGAGATGGTCTTTCGACCTACATTCTTTAATATCATGACCCACCTTCTAGTCCACCTTGTTGAAGAGATTTTTTGTTCTCAGTCCTACATTTGTACATAATATGTTCCCTTTCGATAGGTTTATGGCAGTTTTGAAGAAGTATGTTTGTAATCGTGCCCGTCCAGAAGGAAGCATCATAAAGGGATATGGAACAACAGAGGTCATTGAGTTTTGTCTTGACTTTATTGATGACCTGAGTTCGATTGGAGTCCCTGTATCATGCCATGAGGAGACACTCAAGGGAAAGGGAACACTAGGGAGGAAAGCTCGGATGGACATCGATGAAACACTTCACGATCCTGCAACAATCATCCCTGGTGCCTCCATATATGGAGGGGCACTAGACCATTGTACGGTCCTTGTTGACGCTCATTATTGACACACTTTTAGTGCTATTTAACTAGTGTTTTCATGCTTATTCTTATACTAACCCGCCACTTGGCACCTGAAATAACCCCATTATTGCATATGTGTTGTACTTTGGAGCATATTGTATTTTGGCAGGAAATACGACATAATCAAGGGTGTTTACATAAAGAGCTTAATGGATATTTGGACATGCGTCATCGAGGGAAGCCAACATGAGCAAGGAGAGGACCAGGAGGGCTAAAAAGGGCCCAGGCCGATCGGCCTGGGACCCTTTGGGCCAATCGACCTGGCTCATTCTAGGGCTCAGTCGACCTCCCATTTCTTCAGCGTGAAGTCTATGATGATGTTTAGGGTTTTTTTCACCGACATTGACCTAGAGCCGCCGCCTATTGGAGACTATAAATGCCTCCTCATATACTTCAATGAGGAAGAGTTGGAGAGAGAAAGGGAGAGAGGAGAAAACACCACACAAACACCATCCATTGCTGCCACAAGGAGGAAAATAAAGAGAAGATTGGATCTATAAGAAGTCACGAGAAGCAGAGCACCAAAGGAGGGAGAAACCTCCCAAGTCGATCAGCTTGGAGGTGCCCAGGCCGATCGGCATAGGGTTTTTCTGCCCCTGTTCGTCATTGTCTTCGGTCCAGTTGATCTGCAGGGCGATCTTTACCTAGAATTCTGTCAACATGTGTAAGATCATGGAGTAAAGTCTCTGTTTGTCCTTGGGGTTATATGGAGATCTTGATTTGTAATTGCTGAACCTCTTGTTTAAGATCTGTTTGTTATCTATCATATCTTGATGATGCTCTTTCATGTATGGCTAGCCAACGCTACTTTAGGTTGCTTATTTGCTTACCTAGAACAATCATCAAGCCGTGTTCTTATCGTTTAATATTTGAGTACCCTCGTGTACTGAAAACGTGCAAGAGAGAAAGTGTTGGGAAGGGTTCACATCCACTCACGATAACACTTAGATCTAGTTTTTTCATGCATGGCGATTACAACTACAAGTGATTCTAGATCCTTAGGACAAGCATTTTATCTATCTTGTTTACATCGATACTCTCTATCCGCTTCAATCTTATCATACGCAAAGAACCTTCGGTTACATAGATTAGTGCTTAGTTAAGTGTGCAAATCCACTTATTCCACGGATTGATAAACCTTAGGGGATTACTCTAAGGGAAGAACTACAACTGATCTGTACGCTTGCGGTTCATAAATTGGCGTGCCAACTGCCATCAATAAACTTTTCTGGTGCCGTTGCTAGGGAACAAGTCACTTTTTCTATGTTTAACTTTGTATTGATTTTTGTTAACCTCTAACATCTAAATTTTTATCTAGAAAAGAAAACTTTTGTTTTTGTTTTTGTTTTTGGTGTCTAGATGGCTCTAATCAATCACTATAAGGAGGAAGGAGAAAAGTCGCTGAGAGACTATGCAATTCCATTAACCGATCAATTCGACATGCAGAAATCTGACTCAGTGCTTGCAGCCAAGGAGTATATCTTGGATAAAGGAATAATTGACATGGCTGGAAGCAATCCTTTCCAAGGAGTGGAGACTGATAATCCATATAGACACATCGAGTGATTCACGATGCTATGCAACACGCTACAATAAGGACTTCCATCAGCTTGGTTCAGGTGGAATCTATTCCCATTTTCACTTGCAGGTGAAGCGAGATGATGGTGTGCAGAAGCTTCTTTCAACGCGAAGGGGAATCGGGAGACACTAACGATAAAGTTTTGTGGGAGATTTTTCTTTGTGAGCAAACTTCAGAACATCTGGAAGGAAGTGATCATGTTTGTGCAAGGAGAAGGTGAAGGAATAGATCAAGCCTGGGACATATTCAATAGACTACTCGAACAAGGACCTAAGCTTGGATTCTCAAGTGATGTCTTGTTGCACCCATTTTATTTTTCATTAACCCAAAAATGCTGGGAGTTTGTTAAAATGTGTGCAGGAGGAGACCTTATGGAAAATACACTCAGGGAGGCTGCACAACTTCTACAGGAAATCAGTAGAGGAGCAACAATAAGTAGAGAATGGGATAACTATCAATCTGGGGCACGAGAGCAAGGAAATCAAGGACATCTACTGGCTGGAATTTTGTGAAAAGAACTCAAGAAGGATGAGAAGGAAGAACCTGTGGTGCAAAAAGAAGAAGAATCAACACACATGAAGGAGGAACCTACCCTGTGCATCAAAGACGACAAACCAGAAACATCAGAAGCTCGAAGCTTGGCGAATGCAAAACCCTTGTGGGAGTTTGAACAAATGGATTGGATTCCTACCGATTTTAGCGAGATATTTGATAAACATAGGTCATATCCAAATAAAAAGGGGTCAACCAGCACCATAGAGACGGATTTTCCACCAGAGAGACACACTGGGTATGTGCTTGACAAGAAAACAGCCGGAGAAATCATTCAAAAACTTTTCAGCGAAGAAGAAGTAGACCCAGAATACGTTACTGAAGTAAAGAGAGTCATGGGAGTAAAGCCTGAAGCATCGCCGTTCGCCAATCTAGCGCAGATATACGCAATTGGAACCAATCAAGACAAAGGAGCACATTTGCCTACACCGCATATCGACTGCATGATTAATGAGAAGATTATCGACAAAGTACTCTGCGATATTGGAGCACATGTAAGTGTCATGTCTTCGAAACTTTATGATAAACTTTTCAGTAAGACTTTGCAACTTGCTCCAACACCAATTAAATTGATCATGGGAGATGGTAGGACAATCGAACCTTTGGGAGTGCTTAGAGATCTAAAAGTTAAAATATCAAATAAATCTATACCAACTGATTTCTTTGTTATTGATGCTTCCCATGATAAACATGATGATATAATCCTTAGTATACCTTTTATTAAGTTGGTAAATGTTGTGCTTGATGCGGGAGGAGGCAAAGTAACAATTAATCTTGATGGTTCTAAATATACTTATGATTTTCTCCCTGCATCTCGGAAAAATTTGCATCTATCTCCTGATAATGAGGAGGTTGAAAGTGTATGCTTTGTTGAAAATTTTAGGGATCCTCTACTAAGAGCAATGGAAAATAATGAGGATGGCCAAGATATTGAATTGGGAGAAGCAACTGATGCATTGTCACCTCAATATGGGACTCTGGAGGAAGGAAAATTCAAAAATATTGGAGAATTGATGCAACAAGAACTAGAAGCACCAGATGGTGAGCAGAAGCCATTACCCAAGGGATTAAAATATGAATATTTGGGGAATAACAAGACGTATCTAGTCTTTGTTAGAGACGAGTTAAACGAGGAAGAAACTGAGAAGTTGCTGAATTTATCGAGAAAGCATCAAAAAGTGATTGGGTACATGATCAAAGACTTAAAAGGAATCAGTCCGGCCTTCTACACTCTTCGGATACAATTAGAATATCAACATAAGCCAGTTGTGGAGGACCAGAGAAGACTAAGCCATGCTATGCGCGATGTGGTAAAGAAGGAGGTGATCAAATTGCTTAATGTTGGGATTATTTATCCTGTACCACACAGTGAATGGGTGAGCTCAGTGCATTGCGTACCAAAGAAAGGAGGACTTACTGTTGTGACAAATGAGAAGAATGAGCTGATTCGCCAAAGGATAGTGACAGGGTGGAGGATGTGTCTCGACTACCGGAAGCTGAATAAGACGACTAGGAAGGATCACTTCCCTTTGCCTTTTATCGATGAAATGCTTGAAAGGTTAGCAAAGCACTCTCACTTTTGCTATCTTGATGGACATTCCGGGTTCTTTCAAATTCCTATACACCCATATGATCAGCATAAGACCACAATCACTTGCCCATATGGAACTTTTGCTTATAGAAGGATGCCTTTCAGATTGTGCAATGCACCTAAATCTTTTCAACGCTGCATGATGGCTATATTCTCAGATTTCATTGAAAATATCATGGAGGTGCTTATGGATGATTTTTCAGTTCATGGTACAAGTTTCGACAATTGTTTGGAAAATCTTGATAAAGTTCTTAAACGATGTGGAGAAGTTGATCTAGTCCTAAACTGGGAGAAGTGCCACTTTATGGTGAAACAAGGAATAGTACTTGGGCATGTCATCTCAGAGATAGGGACAGAAGATGATAAAAGACAGATCAAAACTATGGAGAAATTGCCTCCGCCTACAGACATCAAGTCATCAAGAAGCTTTCCTGGACACACTACATTTTATAGGAGATTCATTAAGAATTTTTCGAAGATCACCGAGCCATTGACACAACTCCTGCAAAAAGATGTGAATTTCGAGTTTGATGAAGACTACTTCCAAGCTTTTAGAACTTTAAAGCAATCACTCATTAGCATACCCATCATTCAACCTCTCATCATTCAACCTCCAGATTGGAATCTACCTTTTGAAATAATGTGCACTGCAAGTGACTATGTTGTTGGGGCAATCCCTCAAGCTCCAGAGCAATGTGGAGTCAAACAGGAATCTAACGGATGTGCAACGAAGCTTGTAATGTACTCGGCTGAAGTTGCGGAGTCGCCATAGCAATGTACAGGCTGCGCAATGCTCGAAAAAGAAAAAAAATGAAGCTTCCACAGGCGTGTGTCTGAATGCGCATGGTTATGCGACTGCTGAGCTCCGGGATGTCTAACATCCTGTAGATCGAAGCACATGGAGGGCGTCGCAAGATGCACACCATATGGAGTAGCCATCGAGCATTGAAGCACTTAAAGTAATCGGTCCAAGGGTTGAACTACCTTGTCGTGTAGTAGCTGTATTATTGACCCGAAGATGAAGCGCCCATCACTGGAACGCGAGGCAAGGTGAAGCCAATGAGGCACGTCGACCAAAAATAGGGCGCCCAGCTCTCGAGCATGAGGACTGGCAGAACCACGAAGGCACGCTAACCAAAGTAGAGTGCCCAACCCTTAAGCGCGAGGACTGGAGGAGCCAAGGAGGCACGCCGACCAAATCTAGGCGCCCAGCCTCCGAGCAGGAGAACTGGTGGAGTCGCGGAGGCACGCCGAGTCGCCTCCCGCCCCGAGCCAAAGAGGTCGGCCGGGCGACGGACGGGAGGCACACTGAGTCGTCTGTGATGCCCAGCCCCCGAGCCTGGCAGCCGACCGAGCCATGGAAGCACGCTGAGTCACCACCCGCCCAACCAGAGAGGTCGGCCGGGCGATGGGAGGCACACCGAGTTGTCTGTGGTACCCCGCCCCCGAGTGTAGGAGGCACGCCGAGCCACCAAAGCACTCCAAGTCGCCACCTGCCTAGCCTAGGTCGGCCAAGCAGCGGGAGGCACGCCGAGTAGTTTCGAAGCTGTAAAAGAACAATACAAAGATCATGTAGCATAATGTAGAATATTTAATAATTGAATAAATCGGAGTTTTATTCGGCGTAGAACTAAATTCTTGCGCGTTCTGCTCTTGTGGGCTATGTAATTTCCTCAAGTAGGTAGCCTATTATGTTTAAGCACCTAGCCTTGCTTAGCCAGCGGTCTGATGAGAGCAGATATCAAGCTTGTAGGCGGGGCATCACAAGGTGAGTCGAGATTTCACGGATTAAAGCGTGTGCTACCCAACTACTTTAGCAACCGTTAAGAGAGACGGACAAGCCGCAAAGCAGTTGAAACTGTGTGGAAAAGCGGAAGCGTGCGCTGAGCACTTGTAGGGTGCAGCCCCGACTGCCCATTTAGTGGACGGACCAAGCTGTATGAGCAATCAGGGTATGACCAGGGTGGTCGGCGAAAATCATAGAGACATAGGAGAACCAAGGCATGTGGAGATATACAGAAGCTGTAAAATATTTAATTGAAAATAAGACTTACCTTGATTCATGCCGAGGTGGAATGATCGTTGTCGTCCTTGTAGTCTGGCGCCAATATGGTTTTTGTGAATGGCAGATGTTGATGAAGAGAATCCAGTTGGGACTCATCCCGAGGCCAATCTTGCCAAGCTGACGCTGCTGCTAGATAGTCTGAGAAGTGCTCCTGGTTGGCTGAAGGCGCTAATGAAGGAAACTTCCATGGAGTGCGCGAAGAATGTCATTGCGCTTGTCAAGACGCATTTCCCTCGCCTAGCCGTGGAGCGCGTCGGAGCGGGGGTTGCCAAGGGCTTCGATGCTAATAGCCTTCCGGAGTTGGCTGACCGGTATCAACAAGCAGCGGAGGAGGTAGTCAAAGAGTTGGACCTATAATGGAGAAACTATGATGTGCATCAATCTGTATTGTGAGACAAGTAAGCTAGGCAATTAACTTGTGCAAATGGAAAATGACCATCCCTCCTTTGGTGTATACGACAGGACATCGTGTAGATTAGGCCTGTAGCCGCTAAGCGCCCAGCCTTGCCTGGCCGTCACTCTACTGAGAGCGGATCTTAACGTTGTAGAGGGGGTAGATGCAAAGTTGTCTGGGTTTCACGAGCTAGGACGCCGTCCACATTAGTTTGTTGTATTTGCCGTGAGAGGGGTAGGAGAAGGGGTGAGACCTGAAGGTCAGCGCATAACGGGGGAAGCCCCTGAGCATAACAGTGAGGGTATGGTTTGTCGATCAAATCAGACAACTCCCGATCGTGAGTAAGGGCTCAGGTAAGAAAGCAAAGGTAGTAGGTACGCAAACAATCTCTGAGGTTTTATTTATTCAATGCGAAATGTAAAAAGAGTACATAGCTTTTAATTCCTAGGAGGTTCGTCGGTGGAGACAGCGAAAACTTCCCAATCTTGTGATGTAGAGCTTTCGTCGTCGCTTTTGCTATAAGGGTTTAGGATTAGGGCGAAGCAAGGGACCTAGAACTCGCCGCAGTCCGGAAACTAGGTGGGTTTGGGTGGGCCATTAGGTTCGATCTGGAAAAAGTGCATTAGTTTTTCGGAAAACACGGCAGCCAAACTCTTGATGCCAAAAGGGGCGCGGGGAGAGCCCTGCATCGACCTTTCAGGGGGTAGTGCTGCCTCGGAGAAGTTGAAGTAGCTAGTCAGCAATGGTGTTGTTGATGCGATCTAGCCCTGTGATTAGATTGGAGGGTGTTGGTGGGTGGGTTGCTATGAGGATGCATGGGATCCTCTCTGAGAAAGAGATATCGCCGACCTACTGGGCAAGCGACGTAATGATCCTTGGGTGTAGACCTTGCTCCATCGATGCAGGTCTAACGGATGCCAAGCTGGCGGTGGACACCGAGTCGGAGATGGAACATGTGGATTTGCATGCTTAACTAAGCATTAATCTATGTAACTGAAGGTTCTTTGCATATGGCAAGATTGAACTAACAAAAGAACTAGTGACTTAGATTTAAGCGGATAGAGAGAATGGCTGTAAACAAGATTATTGGAAATTAATAGTTCTTTCATTTTTAGCCATATGGATCGAGCATGCCAAAATGGAAAGGAGGCAAGAAGAAAAAGCTAGAGGGACGTATCATCATCACAGAACTTAATGAAGAGAGTGAACCAACTGCTCCAAACAATGCTAAGACCGAATTGGTGAACCAAATTGGCTTTTTTGTTAGGGATAACATGCCAATAAGCTTTCAGATTGTGAAAAGCCCTAAAATCAATTTGAGTGTGGTCCCCGTACCTGAGGTCCCTCCAAGCATGGTCCCTGATCGAGGGAAGGAAATGATATAGGAGTAGATAAAAGAAAACTTCACATTCATAGGTGTAGATGAAGCCGCCGTGAAAGATTAGGGCTTTAGAAAGGTTGCAATTGCTTTTCAGACGTATAAGAAGAATCTGAACAAAGACTACATAAAGAAGGGCCTTACACCAGATTTCACGAAGCACCTCAAGTTAAGAGATTACTAGGATTCTTTTGTGCAGTACAAGCAGTTGCAAAAGAGCTCTAAGTCAACTAAAACCAACACCGACAATGCTTGTCAGAAAAAATACTACCATCATCTTGGACGAGGAGGTTACAAGAAGGGGCTCATCATATGGCAGAGGATGGAAGATGACATAACTACTAAGGGAATCGTACCAGCGACTCTCGAATGGATGGAGCGAGCAAAGCATTGGTATTATGCTCATGGCAGCACTCTCAATCCCGAAGATGGATCATTTGTGTTCAGCCAAGAATTAAGAGAAGTGGCTACGAGGCTTGTTGAGTTAATAAAGGCTACGGCCGAAGGAACTTTCATGCCTGATCGAGAGAAGGACGAGCTAACTATGGCACTAGGTATTCCAAAACACCCTGGATGTTGCCGAGGCAAAGGAGTAATTTCATGGAAGATTGCCTTTCTTGAGCACAATGATTCCTACGGAAGTTGCCAAAGAAGTAAGGCCGAACATGCACGATAGCTGCGAGAGTTGCAAGAACACGTAGCTTTGGCAGAGGCAAGAATAGAGGAAGCCATCGACCGGCGTGTGGCTCTAGATCTTAGCAAACAAACCAGTGAACAAGCAGCTGCATCATCAGGGGCTAATGTCAACATAAGCCCCTCTCAGCGTCGAAGCAGCGTCGCTTCCATAGAAGTCCCAGCGGGAGGATCTTCAGACATGGTTGAGGACAACCAATGCCACCCCGTGGATGACATCACTAGGAGAGCCCCTTGTGAGCTTGTTACTCTTGTGAAAAATAAGCTCATCGTGGTGGCTTATGGTGTGGCTGAACAACCAACCCAAGGCCAAAGAATTCATGGTGTGGAGATTCCAGCTCACGGTTAGGCCAAAGTTGGGGTGGACCGAGTGGTTGACGGTTGGGATGACCTCAAACTGGAGGTACTTGGAGGTGATAGGGAAAAGAATCTAGGAGAAGCCATTCACGGTTCAATTCTATGGCCCAAGCGCTACATAAGGATTCCACAACCGAATCCCTCGACCTTGGGATCATCTCCTCAGAGCTCAAGGGCAAGATCACATACTCCATCTGCCAGGGCACCCTCTCCACTACCTGATAGGGATCCTAGCATGAGTCCACTAGCTGAAAGGGATCCTAGCATGAGTCCATGCTCTCCACTAGTTGACAGGGATCCTAGCATGAGTCCACCTTCACCTGTTATGAGTAAGGCTACATGGCGAAAAACGCCTTCAGTTCCGCCTACTGCGGCTACAAAGAAGAAGCAGAAGAAGCCGAGGAGAAGCAACCAGAGCCCAAGAAAGCTTACGAGAAGACTGATGTGGAAATCGACGCAGTAGTGGATGCTGAGGTTAAAGCTCACTTCGTACCAAAGCCTTCCGTGAAAAAAGATCCAGCACTTGATAAGGTTAAATTTCAGGCTTTCATTAGAAGCATGGAGTTGAAGAAAAATAAAAAGCCAAAGAAACCACTACTATCTGATTATGACTACTCAATAACAAAGTTTTTCAGAAGAAGAAAAGGGGGTCAAGTATTCCACAGCTCGGAACCCAATCTAACCAATCGATTGCCCCGCTCCAGGTGCTTTCGGAGTTTGATAAGAACCTGCTTCTATTCACCAAAGATACAAATCTCACCGCAGCTCAACTTCGAGGGGAGGACCACATCCCAAAGCACGTTGGGGCTGGTAAATGGAAATTTGAGTTAGGGAAAGAGCTTGTGTGGCCGCAGTTGGTGGACCGTCTTCCACGAAGATGTACAAATTGTACTAATGGTACATGGAGGCTTTAGCCACCGGTTTACTCATGCTAGAAGTTTGGATTGGAGATCAACATTATTTCCTTGGTGATGCCATTATAAATGTGCCACTCGAGGAACTTTATTTCCTTTACGATCAAGACGCACTTGACAAATCACTCATCAGTTCCTGGGTTCTGTAAGTGTTTAAAGTTCTATCTTCAAAATCCCCAATGTAGTCATTGTGCGATGTCTTATCTCCTATTCTATTTTGTATCATACAGGATGGAGATTCAAGCTTGTCGGAGGAAAAGATTCTATAACGTCAGCTCCATGGACCCGGATGTTATAACGAGACAACTACAAGAGATAAACCAAATAGACCTTGAAGAATATATATAATTTCTTGGACAAGCAACATTACAAGAAGTACATACTTCTGCTGTACAACTTCAAGTGAGCGTATTTCACATCTCTTTTATTTTTCAAACTAGCAGTTAAAAATAAGACTAAATAGCTTTTCACTATGTGTATATGTACAACTTCCACTGGATGCTCCTTATTATCGTGGTTGATCAAAGCATGGTCTATATCCTGGACTCTATGAGGAGATCAAGAAATCAATACACCGACCTCATAGACTTGCTTAACAGAGCATGAGCTCGCTTCCGTCAACATCACTCAGGTGAATTCAAGAAGCAACTTCATATCCACCCTGAATTCCCGGTATGTATTGAATTTGCAGATCTCGTGTCACTTCCTTGAATACAACAAATATTTCATAACTTCTTTTGCCATATATATAGTGTTTGAGATAGGATCCGGGGAATAATTTATACGGATACTACATATGTGATTTCATCCATGGCTTTCTAGGTCCGGAGCATGTGACTGACCACGAATTCAGAGTACGTAGTCAAAATTCTTAACAATATATTAGTTCTAATCACGCAAATCCATTGATCTAATATAATAATCTTTGCTAATGATATAGATTATGCACATGAAAGAAGAACTCCTCGAGACGGAAAAAATCAGTGCAATTCAAGAACAACTCAGTGGATTTCTTCTGGACGAGCTAGTAAATCCAGTGGGAGAGTTCCATAATGATGGATCAAATCTGCATCACCGTCAGGACTCAGGTTCAGAATAGTTGATCCAAAATGTTGAACTTGGAAAGTTGGTGCAATATAATATTATTCATACATCTGTATGCACAATATGTATATATATAATATTATCTCAAATGTAATATTATAGATCAAATACAACTTTATACATATTAGCATATTAGAACTAGTATACGTAAAGGAAACAAATACGAAATACTAATATAGAATAAGGAAATAGAAAACAAAATGAGAAAACAAATAGAAAAAAACTGGTACTAAATTGGCCTTGGCCACGCACGATGTGGCAGCCAATTTAGTACTGGTTGGTATAAACAACCGGTACTAAAGGCCCCCCTTTAGTACCGGTTATTTGACCCGGTACTAAAGGCCTCCTTTAGTACCGAATTGGCAATACCGGTTGCGCAACTAATACTAAGGGGGGTTAGGATCCGGTACTGAAGGCGCTTTCCCAGTAGCGAAAACTAAATGTTTTCTTTAATTTCTTTTTCATTTGTGAACCGCGATGAATCTCTTTGCTTAGTGCCCTGGCTAAAAACGCCGCACGAGCAATACCCATGTGCAAACAATGAACCCCGCAAAGATCGATGCACGTACGATCCTCGGGCACTATTAAAAACGGAGACAGGAAATTAGTTGGAGCGCACAAAGTTGTCAAACATGTCAGCTTCAATTTTCTCGCGTTTCTTCTCTTCTTTCCTCAGTATATATTGTATGTGTTGCATTGCATTCTCTTTACAGTGCGGAGGCACATGACCAGTACTGCATGGGAACCTTTTCTCTCTTGGTAAGATAAAACGTCACATAGGATTGTTGCCCCATATAATGGAGGCGTACTGTGCCGGAGAACAGTGTGGTCGTGCCATTATTTCTCACACAGGCAGCCTTAGGCTACTCATGGGAGTTTCATTATCAAATAATAAGGTACCAAATGAGCAAACTAATATATTTAATGAAGAAAAGAGAGGAAATTAGTTTCATCTAAATGAAACTACATCTACACTATTTCCGTATGCGCCCCCCCCCCCCCCCCCCCCCAAAAAAAAAATCCTTCATTGTAGGCAATGAGTTCATTCATGAACACATGCATGTGATAATTAAGTACCACCATATACTATGAATCAACGTCATGAAACCATACATTAGGGATGGGAGTACTTCTTTACTTAGCGCAAGCCCAATAACAGAGCCAGGCTACAAGCCAAGATTTAAGAGCCAAGGCATACAATAGTAGTCTTTTATTTGCCTATAACATATTTTTTTATCATTATATCATACTAGCTTGCATGAGAGGTAAGCTCCTCTCTCTCTCTCTCTGAACATGACTTATCAAAACGGTTAAAGGCAATAAAATGAATAATGATGCTCTTAATTATGGGATGCAGACAGGTTATGGATAGAGATATATGCACAAGGGACCACCTCTTAATTTCCCAGCGTGAATTCAAATCATAGTGCATATGATTTAGGGCCTGTTTGGTTCATATGAACTAAACTTTAGTGCACTATGTTTATGCACTTTTAGTCCCTAAACACCCAAACAGGTGGACTAAAGTTTGAACTAAAGGCTTTAGTCCTCTATTCCACATGAGGTGGACTAAACTGGACTAAAGTGTGTTGGGGACATGCCTGCCCCTCGTTTATTGCCCTTCCTCCCACCCCGCTCCCTCCGCCGGCCTCCCTCCCACCGCCTCCTGCCCGGGGCCCGCCGCCATCGCCACCAGCCTCCCTCCCGCCCGGCCCCCGCCGCCGACATCCCTCTGCTGGCCTCCCTCCCGCCACCCTCCCGCCCGGCCCCCGCTATTGTCCCGCCCGCGTGTCGCCGCCGGCCTCCCTCCCACCGCGTAGCCGTGATTGGGGTGGAGGTGGCCGTCGATCCCCATGGTGAGGAAGTGGTTGGGGCTCGCGAGGACAAAGCGGCGGACCATGGCAGGCGCTAGGCCGAGCTCGTGGAGGTAGAAATAGAACTTGTCGCCGATGGTGACTGAGGAGAGGACGGCGGGGTGCGCGGTGATGAGGCACGCGGTGGAGACGGGGGGGCATGCCGAGGGTGTCGTCGAGGAGCGCGAGCACGGCGTAGGATGCCTAAAAGGTGGGGAGGCGGCAGCATCGGTGCTGCCCTCGGGCGAGACGCGGCCGAGGAGCTGGCGAAGGATGGCGCGGGCCTTAGGGCGGCGCCGACGAAGCATTTGGTGGCAGCGGGTGGGATGAAGCATCCAGATCCGACCACTCATCCAGAACCAGAACCAGAAGTTGCGCCAAGGGTACTAGGCAGTGGGTAGCAGGGATAAAAATGTCTTTGTTCCACTGCATTAATGAATTTTAGTCTATGGAACCAAATATGATAGGGACTAAAGTTTAGTCCATGGACTAAAGGAACCAAACCCACATACATAACACGTGGATGTTTTTAGCTGTTGATTCCTCACAAACTATGAAGCACGTAATATTTTCCCCTAACTTCCCAAACGAAAGACTTGATCGATTCCTCTCGATGACATATATACTACAGAGCGAGAGAAAAAATAGCAGCGAGCGAGAGGCGCAGCATTAATTGGATCATCAAAATCCTACGCATATATGACTGGGTGCACACTCCGGATCAGATGTCACTACTAGAGAAGTGACTTTAGATCCCATCCCCTTTAGTCTCGGTTTAATTTCGGCCCAGGAGAAAAGGAGGTGCGCTAGAATTTACTCCCGGTTGGTATTTGCAATCGGGACTAAAGGGGACCTTTTAGTCCCGATTCAAAAATCAGCCACCCGTGGGGATCCATTAATCCCAGTTGAAAAATTCAGGCACACGTGGGGGATCATTTAGTCCCGGTTGGTAAGATCAACCGGGACTAAAAGATCACCCTTTAGTCCCGGATGGTAATACCACCCGGGACTAAAGCAACCGGGATAAAAGGAGGTCCTTTAGTCCCGATTGGAAACTCGAATTGGGATAAAAGGATCCCCACGGGTGGCTGAAAAAAGAATAAAGCCCTCGGACCCTTTTTATCCCGGTTGGTGTTCCAACCGGGATAAAAAAGGTCCCCCATGTGTGGCTGGCAAAGGACTAAATCTCTCGAACCTTTTTATCCCGGTTGGTATTAAATGAGGTCTTTAATCCCGATTGATGTTACCAACCTGGATTAAAGGGTCCTCCATGAATTAATACAAAAGGATAGCATCCCCTATATAGACAGATGTGCACTACGGGAAATAGGGAAGATGCCGAGTGCCAGGGGCACTCGGCGAAGGCCCAAAAACACTCGGCAAAGTAACACTCGGCAAACGACACACGGCAAAAATCCTGACGGCAAACACTGATTCGCTGAGTGTCTTGTGTTGGGCACTCGGCAAAGACTTTGCCGAGTGCCCTGAAAACACTCGGCAACCAATTATTGAAAAAAATAAAAAAAATCATGCTCCGCCACCAGCACATCCTGCTCCGCCGCCGCCGCCGCTGCCACCATCCACACCGCCGCCAGCCACCGCCACTGCCTCCCGCCGTCACGCCATGAACCCCGCCGCTGCCAGCACCAGCTCGCCGCCACCACGCCCCCGCGCCAGCCACCACCACACGCCCCCGCGCCAGCCACCACCACACGCCCCCGCCAGCCACCACCGCACGCCGCTGCATCCCTCGGTAGGCTCCCCGGACGGCCGAGACGGAGTTCGCCGGATCCGGGGAGGGGCGCAGCGGATCCGCCGCCTACGAGCACCGCTGCCTGAGCTCCCCCGACGACGACTACTACGAGGACGACGACTTCGAGTTCACGCCTCTCCTCTTCAGGCCCCGGCGTCGGCACGGCGCGCGCACCGAGCGTCCAAGAACCGCCGAGGCCGCAGCCACGCAGCCTCCCCAGCAGCGCCGCCAGTGACGGAGGGGAGGGGTGGGGAAGCAGATCTGGGGGGGGCGCCGCGGGGAAGCAGATCCCGGGGGCGGCGCCGCCGGTGACAGAGGGGAGGGGCGGGGAAGAAGATCCGGTGGAGGGGCCGGGCGGGCGGCGGCGGATCCGGGGGCCGGGGGGCGGGCGCCGGGCGGCGGGCGGTGGGGCGGGGGGCGCCGGGCGGCGGGGCCGAGGGCGCCGGGCCGCAAGCGGCAGGTGGCGGCGGGGGGCGCCGGGGCGGCTGGGCGGCGGCGGTTGGGAGAGAGGAGGGAGTAGTGACTGGGCGTGGGAGTGATATGGGAGTAGTGAGGGGGCCCGGGTGCGTTAGCGACCCGGGACTTAAGTCCTTGGCGGTCGGGGACTAGGTCGCCGAGTTGTCCTAGGGTGACACTCCGGTGAAGGGTTCTTT
>NC_028458.1:45179128-45243224 GCF_000263155.2 Setaria italica
TGACATAAGAGATGTCATTTATAGTCTATCTCTTTCTATATATGTTGAAGTCAAGTAATTCTCATCAAAACATCAAGACAGCCTCGCGCGTAGCTTTCATGCCATCCCACCTACATAGCACCACTACACAAAAGCTTAAAATTGCCGAGCATATTGTTTCAGCCGAGGGATGTCTTGCGAGCTCTCGGCAAACAAGCTCTTCGCCGAGTGCCAAGCCAAAAACACTCGGCAAATAAAAAACACTCGGCAAATCGGAGCTTTGCCGAGTGTCAAATAAAAAACACTCGGCAAACCCCCCCTATTTGCCGAGTGTTTTTTTTGACACTCGGCAAAGAGGGGGGTTTGCCGAGTGTTTTTTATTTGACACTCGGCAAAGCTCCGATTTGCCGAGTGTTTTTTATTTGCCGAGTGTTTTTGGCTTGGCACTCGGCGAAGAGCTTGTTTGCCGAGAGCTCGAAAGAAAACACTCGGCAAAAAAAATACACTCGGCAATTTTTAGCCTTCCTGTAGTGGTGGTGTGTAGGTGGGATGGCAAGAAAGCTACGCGCGAGGCTTTCTCGATGTTTTGATGAGAATTTCTTGACTTAACATATATAGAAAGAGATAGACTATAAATGACATCTCTTATGTCAATAAGACCAAAGGGATGGATATTAAATGATAGGAAGTGCTAGGAAGTGAAATAGAATGAAATAGAGCCACTTTGGGCTTTCCTATGAAATGAGGCATGGAACGGAGCCACTACGAAGAAATTCCGGCGCATATTTCACGTGACTTGCGACGTGCGCGATTTGTTTTGCAAAACCATTTAATCCCGGTTGGTATTACCAACCGGGACTAAAAGAAGGTCTTATATCCTGGTTTTAGGACCCGTGATAAAAGATCCCCTTTTATCTCGACAGATTAATCCCGGATATATTTTCAGGAGATATGCACCTTACGAACGAACCGGTACTAATACCGAGTTTTCCCAGTAGTGGGTGAGCGGCTGTGCGCGGCTGCAGGTGGGTCCGGGCAGCCTCGGAAGGACATGACCTGCATCGTCAGGATGGAAGGTAGCTATGGCGGGCTGAGCGCTGGCAGATAGAGCATGGTGTACGTGGCTGTGAAGGGTACCATGACAGTGTACTGCGCTGTCTGTGTGCAGTGTGTACGATGGTCGAAATGGTAAATACGGCTTATGTCTTCTCTTTTTTTTTCAAAAAAAAATATAACCCCCTACAGCCACTTGAAGCAATCAAGGACAATGTGATAACGCCCCTGTCGGGACCGAGGGATGATGAGCATCCAATCACGGGCCCAAGCAACCGATAATATTATCTCTTCGTTTCATTGCAACGTGGTGACCACATCGTATGGTCAAAATAGACTTTTTCGGCCAACCACGGCAAACCACCATGACTTGAAGGCTTTTCTGGATTCCTCATTGCTATCCAGTATATCATTGGATATAACACGAAGCATGTTCATATTTTACATTCCTTTTATATGAGCGCGGTTAACGCTACATATTGTTTCTATCATTCAACCTGCTAGCTAATAGTAAATGAAACAACCCCTCCAAAGAAGAACATGATTCTTGTTTTGTCTCCTTTTATTTTAGATTTTGTCCTAGTTTTTCCAAATTCGACTACCATGAAGGCACGTACCCTATCCGTTTTAAGTGATCAGAGGCTTCTTTTTTGCCAGATAGGTCATGCGAATCGATACCATGGCCATACAACTTGTCCGGATATATATGAGTTATTCCGTTGCCACAGTTAAAAAACGTGTGCGAGTGCGACCACGCCGTCCACGGCCGGACTGACTCCACTGTCCGCTTCTCCAGCGCTTGTACTATTTAATCCTAGGTTGGCTTAATGATTTTTGTTTCAAGGTTAGGTGGCTATAATGGAGATGCTAGAGCAGGAGCTAGACCTTGAGCTCAGCCTCCTCCACCGCTCCCCCTCGCCTGAGCCGGAGGAACCAGCCGCCGGCTTCTTCGTCTGCACCTACTGCGACCGCAAGTTCTACAGCTCGCAGGCGCTCGGCGGACACCAGAACGGGCACAAGTACGAGCGCACCCTGGCCAAGCGCCGCCGTGAGATCGCAGCCGCCATGCGCGCGAACAAGGCGACCGCCGGCGAGGTCAACGCGGAGAGCAGGCCTGGAGGCGCCGCCGGTGTCGTTGGCGTTGTTGGAGCTGGGCCTGAGGCCGCCGCGAGGGCGAGGCCGCTGATTGCGCCGCAATCAGCTGCTCCGGTGCCTTGGCAGCCGGGGGACCTGCAGATCAACGTCGAGCGCAACGACGAGCTGGACCTGACACTCAGGCTATGATTGGCTTCTCCTCCGATCCAGCACATTTCTAGGAGCTACCTGATCTGTGTGGCCTCTCTTGCCTGTTTTTAGAAATGATTGCTTTATCGTTCTGCTATACTTTAGTTGAGTACTGTATGTCTGATGGAATCGGTCTGCGCAACAAGAAGGGATATCTGTCGATTTATCCAGAGGGGTTCGATCAGTTTGTTCTCTCTCATGATTTGTTCCCAATTTAGCATGAATATTCAATTGAAATACCTTTTCGAATGCATCTTTTCTTGGTGGGGGGCAGTCCCTGGAGGCTTCTCCATTTGATCCAGATTGTGCATATTCCATGTCAGAATTCGTTCGCTCGATGGACTGTACTCGCTCGACCAACTGATCTATATGCGGAGCTTTTGCTTGGTAAGTCGATATGACCTGTAATTTAAACTTGCCCTATAATTTTGATCCCTTAGTTTGAGTTGTGTGTTTAACATGAAAATATGTATTCTCATCACGTCTTCCATAATATATACATGGTCTACACAACGACACATGTCGTACATATATACTTTAAGCTATTATTTTCTATATTAACCGTGATA
This sequence comes from Setaria italica, assembly GCF_000263155.2. Classification (NCBI taxonomy): domain Eukaryota; kingdom Viridiplantae; phylum Streptophyta; class Magnoliopsida; order Poales; family Poaceae; genus Setaria; species Setaria italica. The sequence continues at coordinate 45,182,014 of NC_028458.1, forward strand.
GAAATAGCTAGGAAATTTAGAATCTACTTTGAGATACTTTTTATAATGGCATATACTTAAGTAAGTTAGATTTAGGTGTTACTTTAAGTAATTTTTAATAATAACATATTTAGGTAATTAGGTGCAACTTAGGGGTTATTTTAAATTATTTTTTATATGATTGCACAGGTGGGTAATTTAAATAAGGAGTAGGATTAATTTAGGTTAATTTTCATAATGACAAGCATGGGTAATTTTTTAAAAGAAAATATAATTGATCCAATAGCTATGATTATTAGAGTCTACCAGATTGATGGTCAGTTTTTTTATTTTAATGTGAATTTTTAGGATTTTCTTCTAACGTATCTTGTGTCTCCAAATAGTAATAGTAAGATACATTGAAATTTGTTTAATATTTTTTAACATTTAGGTCAAAAAGAGAATATCACCAATTATTTTTCCATTCTGTCTTCTGCTGCGAATTGAATCCATTGTTTAAATTTTTTAAGATTTAGGTCAAAAGAGAATAACACCAACTATTTTCTCCATTGTATCTTCTGCTGGGAATTGAATCTGAGTCACAAGGTCGATCACCAATGTGCTAACTAGTCCAACTCATTGATACTTAACTTGTCTAGTGGATCAAACATGTATCTTTTTTAACAGGTATGTACTCCCTCAATTTCCTTTTATAACCCACAAGTTACAATATTTAAGCTTTCAAATCTTCGACCAATAATAACAAGTCAAAAGCTTTTAAAATACTTTCTTATAATATTAACTTTTTTGTTGTTGTGAACAATGCATTACTTTATAAGAGAATTTTATTATGAAAGTCTACTCCGGGAGGTTGCATCTAGTCAAATAATAAACAACACCATACCATTTTGAAATAATGGAGTAATCTAGGAGATTTTAAAGAAATTGAACAAGTGTAGGCCCACGTGCATGGCTGTATGCCTTTTTGTTTGGGGCATGCATGCATGTTCTCTATGCAGCGGGGATGCGTCCTCACGGCCTCACCTACAGTGCCAAACAAAAATACTGAATGAGAAAACATTTAGCTTATACTCCCTCTATTCAAATTTATAAGTTGTTTTATTTTTCTCCTAAGTCAAACTTATCTAACTTTGATCAAATTTATAGAAAAATATATTAACAGCTACAATATCAAATACATACAAAAACCAATATGTATTACTTGGTGTATCTAATGGAACTAGTTTGATGTTGTACATTTTTGTGCATTTTAAATAAAATTGGTCAAGCTTAGAGAAGTTTGAAAGGCCCAAATGAGTTTCTCAAAATAATGCTTGGCTGGTTTGAATACTCTTTGAACTACATTAAGATATAAACACGGGTTCTGTTTTGTGATAAGGATGAATATTTCTGAACACATGTGGATTCATTTATATTTCTTGATTTATTTGGCAAAATTAACGATAGTCCACATTGGAAGAAGAGTGGAGATAGCCAAATGATCAATACATTTCAAATTTGTTGCTGCATACTGTATCCATATTATATGTCACCATATTTGTGCCTATGTCTATGTATGTTGATGTGAGTCGTCCCACTCTGAATCTGAATCAAAGTAAAATCCTGATCCTAGTCACACATAATAACGTAGGATCCCAATTCTGATTCGACCTAAGCTCTGAGTTGATTTTTGATGCTTAAAGTAGTTCACAAATATACACATACATAAATGGCAACTAGAATATAGAGCTACATATACGAGGTAGTATATATGTTTATCAAATTGTCATTGACGAGCTTTGTTATTTTTCATGCGAGATGTGTTTCGTGTCAAAAATTTAGGTAAACATTTCTAGCAATGCACTTATATTAGCACTTTTGTTGGTAATACCATGATTGATATATTTCATTAAGTACACAATAAAACATCTGTATTTTGTAGATTTAATTATTTGGTAGATTCCACAGTTCTACTGTTCTTGACTCTCAAGAACAAAATTGATCCAACTAGGAATCCTGACGTTTATATACCTTCATGCGATCTTTATTTTGTTAAAGTAAGTTTCATACAGAGGATCAAATCGATGTACCACGTGAGGGTTCACTTTTTGTAACAAAAGCAAGGGAAATGTACCCCAAACCAGCCGAAACAAGTATCATCACCATCCCAGCCGCTTTAACATCGACAGCAGCTCAGAGCCATCACACACAGCTTCGCATCAGTAAAAAGATCACCATTTACACTTCCAGGTCGGCCATCAGAAGGGGCCAAAATCTCCCAGCAGCTGACCCGGCCCTCTGGTCTCCTTGCCAGTGATTCCAGCTCCGCCACCCAGGCCTTTGTAGTTTTCCAGATGGCTCTCGCTGGACATAGAAGCTCCCAGTTCCTGAGCATTATTGTAGCGAACATGGCCCCAAATAGTCCATTAGTTTGCGATTTTGATGATTAATGTGACAACGCAGTCATTAGGACTAATACAGTGTTTAGAACATATCTTGAAGGTATTGTAGGTCTAAGGAAGCAACCACAATTAAAGAAACAAAGAAAACAGCTTTTACTGTACCCACCGACTCATTCGGTGAAGGCAAGGATAAGGCCACCGAATCAGTAAGTGACAAGCCCGCAGAAGAAAATTATGCCCATCGGATGTTCCGATGGCCCTTGTAAAAAAGCATCGGATCAACCATCGGACGTCCTGGTACACTGCACTCGAGGTAAGTTGACTGGGACCATCGGATGATCCGATAGCCTGATTTCTAGATGCATCGGACGAATCGCTGTGCTAAAGAAGGAAGTCAACCAACCACCGGATGATCGGATGCATTGAGTCGGTGACCGTCAGACGAAGCATATTTACTTTGCCAAGTTTCAGAGACGTGTTGGCAAAGAACCATTAGCACCGGATGATCCGATGGTGGCGTCGGAAGAAGTAGTGGATGAATCGGTGCATAACGAATCAGTCGGTGAAGATTTTGGGCGTAGAGAGGCCAACGGTTAGTAGCACCGGATGTTCTGATGCTACCAAAGTACATACCATCGGAACATCCGATGGTACATTTTAACTAGCTGTTGGAGCAACGGCTCTTAGCTGCCTTGGACTATTTATACCCTCTCCACTTGCCCATTTGAAGGTGCTGGAGTGTGCAGGAATCCATTGGAGATCAAGACTCATCAAGAACACATTCAAACCACCAAAAGAGCTTAAGTGATTTATCAAAGGCTTAGCACAAGCTTAGAAGAGTGATTAGTGTTAGGATAGGCCTAAAGAAAGAGAGAGTGCAAGGTGTGCCTACCTTGTGGTCGATTCTAGGAGTGAATCACAGTTGTACAAGGTGTGCCGGTGCCTTGGAGCCTTGGTGGCTTGCCAGCAAGTCTTCGACCCTCTAGCTTGGTATGAAGCGGCGTCGACGACCGTGTGCGGGGGACGTGGAGACCCCCTTCCTTCGTGGACAAGCTCTTTAGTGGAGACGGCATCAAGGTGATCGGGGAACCTTGCATGAGCCTTAGTAGCCAAGCCTTTGTGGCAAGTCATGGGGGTGTCCCGGAAGAGACCTAGTGATCGGAAAGCAATACTCTTGTGTGACTACTTCAACAACGTGGACTAGTGATGGCTTAGTGCCTACCGTGGTAACACGGGATAAATCATCGTGTCCCTCATCCTCACCTCTTACGTTTCCGCATTTCATACTTGTAAATTGTGTGCCTTTACTTTCTTAGTGTAGTACCTTGCTAGGATTGGTTCTAGGTTGCAAAACTTGTTTTCGAAGGAAGGTTTCACACTAGATCAACCTTAGTTGCATATCTTGATAGCATGATCTAGTTTAAGTTTAATGCAAAAGTAGTGGAAGCCATAGGTTAAAGGTTTTTTCCCCCTCTTAAACAACGAGCACCGATTCCTTACAATTATATTCCAAGTATGCGTGGCCAGCGGCCAGAGCTGCGATGAACTCCCTGCCACCTGCAGTTCTTAATCAGCTTCCAAATGGCCCACATGACCGCAGCGCTAAACATATTAACTACAGCGCTATTTTTATCCTACCCAAAATCTAGCCATGGACTCAAACGTATCAAAGGTCTGCAACACCATAATCTCCGCTAAGCCTGACCAAACTTTCTTCGCCACACTAGACGCCCAAATAAACAACAGATGGGGAATATTCCCATGTTTACAGCAAAACTGGCAAGTATATATTGTCGTCAACCGGCCATTGAGCAAGGGAAATGGGCATGGTCTAAGGGTGCGATTATTTATACTAAGAGACAAGTCCATTTATACTCCCTGAACTTATCAGAGTCTGAAAATCAGCCCGGAACTAAACAATCAGAAATGATACAGCCTTCAGCTAACTAAACCAGACAAACTACCCCCTTGACCATGTAGGGCAGTAGGGCCTGTGTGCGGCGCAGCGGCGGTCCGCTGGTTCTAACGCTTGGGTTGCTAACTGATATTGTTTAATCTCTTCTAGGATGATAAGGAAAACCACTTCATCCACTATTTTATTTTCCTAGTTGAATATTTTTCTATTGCGTTCCTTTCAAATATTTTCAAAAATAAATAACAAGACAATCGCGACTCTGCAACTTTTCCACCGTCTCTGGAGTTTCCCCTTGGCAAATGCTGTAGTTGAAACCAACGGACTAGTCTGGACCATATTGCATTGGTATATGTGGTCGCGGTGACTGACAATCTGGTAGAAGATTTTAGACAAGATAGTAGCAATGCTAGAAGTCCAAAGTACCCCTAATAACTCTTCTTAATCAGATGGATTACTGAGTAGAATAATTATTATATATGCACGCTTGCAGTAATTGTCGGATCTATTAGTCTTCATTATTTAGAGCTCGGGCATCGATGGTTGGAGTAAATGATCGATTCGTTAAATGAGCCAGAAGATATTGTGAGGATTTTTGTTAAATGGTTTGAAAGTTATATAAACACTCTTTGTGGGATAAGTTTTGGAGGCTCAACGAACAATATGGACAGAGGGAGTACACGTTACCTGATCGAGCTGCTGGTAACAAGTGACAGCAGTGATGAGCAGAGACGAACACACGCTCGATTCATGCCCGGCCCTCTATCTCGCCCACAAGCGCGCCACAAATTAAAAGCCAGCCGGCCTCCGATCACCGTCCTGACGTCGTCTTGGGCTTGGGCAGGCCGCCGCTGTGATCGGCTTTGACATTTCGATCACCGTCGATCGCTTGCCCGAGGGGGCATCGGAGAATGATCAACGCGTGTACCAGCACGCAGTACAGATCGACAGCAAGGCGCTAGTGGCTCGTCGCCCTAAGCTAGGGGCCGGACGGGATGACCGGCAGATCTCGTAGCTGCCCGGCAGCTGCAGCTGCAGCCTGCTACCGCTAGAACATGCATGGCACGCTGCAGAAGGCATGCATGCTTTATCTGCATCAATTCGATGGAGGATCGTCAACGAGAGACTGCCATGCAGAGTCCGGCCCACCTGCATGTGCAGAAGCATATATATGTTGGATTGGATGACTTTACCGAAATATATAGGAGCACCAAATTGATCGATGGAACGCCTTAGACATCCCGTGGGATAAGAATCATAAAGATTTTTTGACGCCTCAACAGTGGGGCAAGAAGATTTACTAGTCCAAAGCTGCAGCTCTACATTGAACACGGGTTTAATGTAGACACATCTGTTCAGTTCCAAAGCTGCTGTAAGAAATGACTAAATGAGCACCACGGGTTTCGATCGTCTTAGCAACAATATGGGACTAATTGGCCAAGATCACACAAGTCGTGACCGAAGAAATTAGGGATGGATTATTGTTACTCGAAATCAGTGTGTGTACGGTCCATTTTATAATTACCAAACAGCAGCCGATTCTCTGCTGCCGAAGAAAAACCAGCGCGCCAGCCATTTCAGTAGCTTTCGGACAAGGATCCACGCTACAACTGCTGATACCGACTGAAGGAGACAACTAGTTCCATTGGTACAACCTTTGTGGCCAATAATTCCCACGACGCTAACGCCGGCTGCATCTTTTTTCGAAGAATCCCGTCACAACCAAGCCGAGAGTAAAGTGAAGAAAGGGACACGAAATAGGAATAACCACATGCTTGGGGCCTAAGAAGAGAGCTATTGTGTGACCGAACCTAGATAACCAGCTTCATCTATGAGCGAGACCTGTTAGCAGCATCAAGCAATAAACTCAAAGGTGATTGTTCCTTTCACTTTCAATTCATTGATTTTTATAAACTTGGGAAAACAAATGAAGTTGATGCCATATATAATATGTATGATGGTTACATATTATATGGAATCCCGTTTATACTGAATTAAAATCCCAGTTTTTGTTAAAGAAAAGAAAACATATTTATACACATTAATAAATACTCCATTCTTCCCAAATTACTATTCGTTTTGGTTTTTTTAGATACATAGCTTTTGCTATTCATCTAGATATATTGTATGTCTAGATACGTAGCAAATGTTATGCATCTAGAAAACCCAAAACAAATAGTAATTTGAGACGAGGGAGTATACGCCAGTCAGATAGCACAGCTAACTAGTATTATCTAATTTTCACCGTACCAGACCCTTCAATCAATTCCAACAAACAAAAACCATTATGAACCTGGCACATGTTGGTCCTTGTGTCTTAATTTCATAAAGCCGGATTGGCACGGCATAAGAAAATGTGACCACCAGCAGCTAGGTACGTGCAGTACTAGCAGGTCTGTACAATAATCTTTATTATATATATGTATATCATCAAAAACTGAGAGAAAACAGAAAGTTCTAGTTTAGCCTACAAGCTTGAACATACTTGAGTGAATTTGCGTACATGATATTACCAATATATCTTATAAATTAATTACAACATAATTTATTTATATTGTGCCTCTCTGAAGTATCAATAAAGGAAGGAGACCCTAACACACAGAGTTTCCAAGTTGCTAGTTCCAAAATTACAAAAATTATTTATATAGTTCCAAGGAACCTATCCACTCGGGTCCAAGTCCTAGACTTATAAGCATATAGGTGCTAGTATTTTTCCTAATTTTATTCTAACTCGCCTATATTTCTCCTGTAGCAAAGTCATGGATCAAACATGTCATCAATCACCAAACTCGTTTGTGCCAAGAGAATCAAGATCTCTATAAAAAAAGTTGGATTAGGACAGTAGTAGTCCAGAAAATTGAAGAAGTCCATCCCTTGGTTTTTCATATGTTTTGGTGTGAGAATAGAAGGAAGAGGTTCTTATATATGATCGATCACTCTCTAGTGCTCTACATGCGTGCAGCAAATACAAGAAATATGTAGAGGTCCTTTTTTTCGTGGAGGGAGAAGTAGTTGTACTTAAGACTTGGTAATACTGACTTATTTCTACCTACATAATAGGATCAATCCACCATGAAGGAAGGAAGGATTGGTCATTGGTCAACGCATCCAAGCAGGGCCAAAGGATCCTGGATGTGTACGATACAATGGTCCCAAAGGCTTTAATTTAGTACGGTGGAAGACTGGACCCAACAGTACAAGACTTCTCCAATCTATCTTGATGCATAATTTTGTATTTTCCACTAACATGATTTACTACCAACAAGGCATTATTCTTGCTAGCTAGAAACATTCATTACTGAATGATCTTGCGCTAGAAACATTCATAACTGACTAATCTTAGAAAAGCTTCGGTTCATTAAACAAAGAAAGGACTAGGTGGTGATCGGCTGATCTGTTCTTTAAAGACAATTAATTAATAATGATTTGCCAACCAATGGGAATTTAGCAAACGAGATTAATTCATTATTCTTCATGGTGACAGGCAGAGAGGATTCTCTACGTACAAACTAAATAAAGTCATCAAATATTGACTGTATAAATGTAGATAGTTGCAATAGAACAAAACTATCTAACAGTCTAGCGAACACTATCTAAGGATTAATTATGAGATAGTAGGGCAATGCACTATATGTTTTCCCTACTGATTGCCATATATAAATACCTTAAATTTAAACTAAAACTTCTCTACATAAGAGCTACTGTGTGTTGACAAATTTTCTTGTTCTTGTTACCAAAATGATCATTGGTACCAATCTGTATCATGATTGTCATTAAGAATGGCACAATATGGTGCCTCGAACCAGTTATTGCTCATGCAAAATATGTTCAGCATTTTTTACGTACTTTTAGATGGAGGAAACCCCCAACAATCTCTGGAGGGGGAACAACCTAACAGCCAAAAGAAAAGGTACTCAAATATTGCGCATTATAATATTTTTAGATTTATTTGACCTGAGGAATAATTGCCGTCCATTGTGAATCCAAATTATAATGCCAAATATCTTCCTCATTTGGTCAGCTAGCTAGAAATTCTGAATCAAATAAATATCAACTTTTCTCCTAGCTAGCTAGTACTGTACATGCTAGTATTTTCTTATCCTGACTTAAAATGTATGTTCAGATAAGTAGGTCTAAGTAATGCACGAGATATATATAAGGACTGGAGTTACTGGACTATGGGGGCCTGATGATGCTATTATACTATGGAGTAAATTGTAATTAACTAGTATCAGCTTGTGAAGAAAGCTCTGACATAGAGCGGTACAATTTTGTTAATGAACTAAAGTGGAGGAAAGGCATATAATGAGTAACTCACAATTTTGATTCACTTCAAGAATCTCAAATTATACACTACAACCAAAACATGTGAAAAAATAAGTGGTTAGAGAAACACTGAAGAGCTAGTATTAGTAATTAAGCACCTAGCATACATCAAATCTCCTCAATTGTGGATATATAGGTCGAAGAACTGATCCCCAATTCCATGGGAGGATCTAGCTTTGGGGTGGGTGGGGTCCTCAAGCCCCCCTACAGCCGTTTCAGACAATGAAGCACCCCCCCCCCCCCCCCGCCCCAACTTGCGGGCTGCATCCGCCACTGCCCAAATCATGACATGAAATTCCAGGAGGCAAATTAGCAAACCTACATGAGAAAGGGGCACTACTGAATTGATATTATATGGGCTCTCATCAAGAGTATACATATTCAAACATTTTAGAAAGCAGGTAAAGCCGCCCGAGTTTAATTTGTAAAGGCACGGACAAGATGTAGAGGGGTGCCGGAGAAAAGAAACCAAGACATCTCCTCAAAATCAAAACATGTAAAACCACACAAAGAATAATAGGTACACAGAGGTCCAGAAAATTAAAGCCCATCACAGGGGCTCCATCGCCGATCATAGCCTGAGGGACAAGTCCAGCTCGCCCGCGGCGCGCTCCGACGAGCTGCTTACGTTGCGCAGCAGGCTGCCGGACTGCCCGGCCGACGACGGAGCAGCTTTCTGTATGCTCATCCTCGCCCTCCCAGGCTCCGCTCCTGCAGACAGGTCGATCACTCCAGCGCTCCCGGGGGAGTCGTCGACCCGCCGGGCGCCCGGCGCCACGGACGACCGGCCTTGCGCGCGCATGGCGGCGGCGATCTCCCGGCGGCGCTTGGCGAGGGTGCGCTCGTGCTTGTGGGCGTTCTGGTGGCCGCCGAGCGCTTGCGAGGTGAAGAACTTGCGGTCGCAGTAGGTGCAGAGGAAGAAGCCGGGTGGCTCCTCCGGCGCGGCGGCCAAGGCGCCGGGTTGGAGGAGGGTGAGCTCAAGGTCGAGGTCCTCCTGCTCCGGCCTCTCCATTATAGTGGTTCAGCTTGCTAGTAATGATCGTGGACGTCTCTGTGACGCCTGTGGCCCTGTGTGGTAGCTTAATTTGCTACAGAAACTATTGGGTAGGTCATTAAGCGAGGATTTAATTAATACACAGCTCTCAGAACGTGTTGCCGCGCGCACGTGCTTTTATTTGGGGATATGTGGTAATAATCGGGGGAAATAATCATATCAAGCCAAGTTGCATTTTACGACCACAGTGCACTGATTTCATTAAGATTTTATCAGGAAAAAGAAGATTGGTGATTCAGAATAATGACATAGGGCTGGGACAATTTCCGTGCAAAATTTTGGAGAAAAGGTCAGGCGATGGCCTCATAAAATATGATGGAAACCACACTGGTTTGAAGATTCGCCATTTTCTTCACAACTCCCCGCTCATGTTCGAGTATCAAGCATTGGATGGATCCCCGGGCATTGAGAAGGGAGAACGCTTTCAGAGGCGAAAGGCCATGGGGAGACAGAGCTAGCTGTGACCGGGCATTCAGATGGGAGAACGCTTTCAGAATAAAACCAAACATTCTTCATGGTCGGGCACATTTCTAGGCTAGTTATTGCTTCTACAGTGAGTTGCCCTTCCTGCCTTCTATCATTGCCAACATATATCAACCATTCGACACTTATCAAGTTGATTAGTGTTTTGATTAATAACAACCTTAATACTACGCTAAAAAAAAGGTTTAAGATTAGTTTTTGGTAAATGTTACGGTCTAAATGCTGAACTATTATTGACCCTACTTGGTCTCTCCAGTTGTTGAGTTTCTATTTGTCGTGTAGGAGTATTAATAAGGCCAATTTTAATGAACTATTAATAATGACTATATAATGTTAGTTGTCATATGCGCACTTATTAAATCAGAGAATCTAAACACTTTTAGAGATGGCACGGCCGGCCTGCCATGCCAGCGCTTCTGACACGACGTTGCAACCAGATATAGAGAATTTGGGCCGCGAGGGAGCAGTCCATCGTCGCCTTTCATCATGCATGTAGCACACTCGCCGTCGCCGTCGTGGACGTGTTGTCCAGCCGGGGATCAGGGGTGTTAGCCATCTCGCGCTCATGTCGTCATTATTACGGCTGGTCCTCGCGTGCCAGTATCAAGTTGGCCCTTTCATTGATTCGACCAGACTGTTAGGAGTCGTGGTCCGCTCTCACCAAATTTAGATGCTTTAAGAATTGCTTGCAGCTGCTGTCTTTGTACTACTCCCTCTGATTCAAAGTGTGTACAAGTCGTTTTTTAGAATTCATATTGATCATAGTTTTTCGATCATCATATCAATAGATGAAACATCATGTAGATTGGAAACAAAAAGTGATGCGGTTAGATTCATCATGAAAAATACTTTCATATTACATAATTACTTTTATATTCTGAGCTTTGTTACAATAATTGTTAAGTACCACTTGGTACTTCCATGTACTTTTTTCTTTAAATTTTTTATGACCGTTGATCTCAGGAATTTAATTAAAAAATAAATTAAATCGGTATTGGTCTTATTATTGTTGGTATTTTTGGTACTTGATCCCACACCCACCTATGTGGTACTTCTTGGTACTTTTCTTTATGTACCTCTTGGTACTTCCTATCTTTCCACCCCACAATTTCTCTGGATGGACGGCTTTTATTTTTTCTAATCATTATAAAATTCCTCATATTCTGTAAAAAAAATGCTAGTTAAAATGTCATCATCCAGTAGACCGTGCGTCCATGCCGATGTCCTAAAATACTTGTATTCTATTCTACTCCCTCCGTCCCAAATTACTATTCGTTTTGACTTTTCTAGGTTCATAGCATTTTCTACGTATCTAGACATAATATATATCTAGGTGTATAGAAAAAAATTATGTATCTAGATAAGCTAATATAAATAGTAATTTAGAACAGAGGAAGTATTTCAGATGGGGTAGCTCAATCTTTTGGGATTATTAGTTCGTCAGCTTGTTGCAGTTTCAACTATTTGGTGTAGCAGAAGGAAAAATGTTCTGCACAAGGAAAAAATATTCAATAAGAAGAGAAAAATTTTAGAGTTCTTGAAAAAAATGAGAGTAGTCCATCCGGCGAAATAGAACGGTGGAAACAAAGGAAGTACCATGAAGTGCCTAAAGAGAAGTACCAATTTGGTGGAACCAAATACAAAAATAGTGAGAAATTACTATGATGCCCTTTAATTATGTGTAAATCTATTTAATTATGTTTTGATAAGAAGGATAAGAAAGGAAAGTACCTGCGAGTACCACCGCATTGTAACAAAGCTTGAAGAAAAGTTAGATGCCTCGAGAGATGCAACAGAATGTATTCTTTGGCATAAGAGTCCTCGTCTTGACACGCACGGATTAAATGGACACAAAATTATATTGAAGGAATGAGAGATATATAAATGCCTGATCCAAGTTTAAATTTTTTAGATTTGTAATAGACTATACATGCTGCATCTATTTCTTTGTAGTCCAAAATGCAAAGGTTGTTCCTAGTGCATTTTTGTTGTTCGGTACATGCATTGCCTAAAACATGCATATTGATAGCACAATGAACATGCATGTGCATGATTACGATGATGTAAAAGAAGTAGATGGATAAAGTTTGATATTGAAGACATATCAAGCGGGACCAAATCTCATATTTTGAGACGCAGAGGAGTTACTACACAACGCTGCTGGAGTATCACTGCATCAATCTTACTGTCTTAGTACACTGTCTTTGATGGCCAGATTTGGATGTCGTCTCTAGACGACAACACTCGAAGGGACCAACAGTATATTAAATATTGATTCTGTGTACCGTGAGGAGGCCAGGTCGGGACCCCAACAAAGCTGCTGCGCAGTGTGGCAAGCATCTGCTGATGCCACCAGTCGTTTAAATGCAATAGATCCACTGCCATGTTGCATGGCGTTGTTCGATGGTCAAAAACGTTTTTACTGAAAGAAACTCATTTGCCAGAAAAGTTATGATGCCTGCATATAAGCAAGGAATTTGATCTGGGTCCTGGATGAATTTTGCAACTGCGTACGTCCTATCTCATGTGCGTGAGAGTTCACTACTACAGAACGCACGCTATTTTCACCCCCGGTTCAACCAAAAATCGGCGGCGATACGTCATATCTCGTGTGAGAACCGAGCGATGCAAACAACAGTACACTATCACAGAACAGGGTTTCAATCCCGATTCGTAACCCCCTTCACAATCGGAAAGTGAAACCGTTATATATATTACTCTCCATCTCTCGGTTTTCTCATAAACCAGGAGCATCGCTACCGGTTAGAGCCTCGGACTGAGAGTAATGTGGTTTGACCTTGCAGGCTCCATCGCCCCTCTATAGTTCAACAAATGTGCTAGGGGAATAGAGACCACAGCATATGACATAGCTTGTTAACGTAAACACATCGAACGATTTGTGTTTAATAATGTGTTTTATTAAAATTAGCGTGGTTCTTCATATTTATCTTCTACTTATTTGCATCACAAATTACACTCCCTCTGATCAGTTAGGATGCTGACATGGTCTACTATACGTGTAACTTTTTCCATTGGTTTCTATAAAAAAACATGTTGTTTTAAATAGAAACAAAAGATATATTATGAAATTATTTTTATGATAAATGTAGTAGCATCAATCTTATGTTGTCAAACTATTTATACGTTTAGCCATTGTTGGTCAAAGCTAAGCAATTTTTTTGGGTAATAAAGCTAAGCAAATTTGAGCTACGTAGGACAAACCTAAAACTACTTTTACTTGGGATCGGAAGGACTAAGGTGTATGATGGCTATGGTACCTCTCCGAACAAGGGTTGAGGTATTATTTTATTATTTAAAATAATGTGTAACTCAATTGTTTAGGTTCTTTACAGTAAAACCTATACTTTGAGTCATAGACTTAGCATGGGTTATCCTATGAATTAACGATGTGTGATAGGAGACATGTTTTGATGAGACGCCTATGGACTATGGTGATTTCATTAGTCTAAATATTTGCTGGCTCGATCTCTCTCATAAGTGCTCATATGGATATAATGTGCATGTATATTTTTACAAGGGTGGTGAGTGTTTCTGCGGATATAACGTTGGGATAATCATCACATAAACACAAGGGGTTAGTACGTGGTAGCAGAAATCACCCGAAGACACATATATGGAGGATAATCAAGACAACGTACTAAATTCTTAACAAAAGAGACACCAATTTTAACATGAAAACCTCCAAACTGAGGTAAAATCTGTGGGACCAAATCAGCCAAATCTTCTTCCACTATATACGGGATTACAACAAATTCCTCTCTTGATAGCTGCACTAGAGACTCATACATCAAGATTTCATATCTTATATGGCAACAATAAGTTTTGGGGCAACAAATTCGGGTATAGAAGCACATCACCTTGGAATGGTGGAACAACGTATTGAAGGAACCAAGGATGATGACAATTTGATGCTTCTCAACCTTGAGAACGAATACTTCTTTCTTTCTTTCTCTCTTGCAATATTTTCTCTCCAATCACCCTTCTTCTCCCTCACTTATTCTCCTTTTTGGATGTGTTGTTCTAGTATTTACGTGGGTCTCCTGTTTGTTTTCTCGATGTTTTTTCCTTCTCTAAGCTAAATGCCCCCCCCCCCACCCCCCACCCCCCACCTCCCGTTGTTTTTCCCAGCCAACTGTCAAATGCAAATCCAAAAAGAAAAGGAATGCCTTCTTTGAGAGAAGAATGTAGGAACCAAGCTTCCGAGAGTCCTTTTCCTCGGTGAACGAACTAGATTTTGTCAAAGATGATGAGACTTCGGTTTCTGGCGAGGTCCAGTCGGGGCTGAAGGAAGATTGAGGAGTCTGATTCATACCTCAGATTATATTCTCCTTTCACATGAGGCTACTTATTAAGATATTACTCTCCTTACTACCCAACACACCATGATAAGGATTATAAGTATTTATGTACGTTACTTAGTTATAAAAGAAATAGGTCAACGAAGAAGGGCACGTGATTTTTGAACAAATTCAGGGACAGACGCACGAGGCACGATTGGTCAAGAGGAAGGGAGCGCCGCGGTGCTGGGACGAAACCACGCTTCACGCCTGATTTATTTTTATTTATTTATTTATTTGAGAGGAACCGGGTTGGATTTTATCAAGAATAAAACGTGGAAATTACAAACAACCCATTACAAAGAGATCAGATAACAAAATTACAACAGGAACTGAGTCGTTGCAAGATCCTAAACTTCTGTTTCATCTCCAATGTAACATTCCAAGCATGGCGCCTCGCCGGAGCTGGACGTAGTAAAGCATCGAAGATGGACCCGGAAATCGTTCCCCTGATCGACGAGGAAACTTCAATTTTTTTCGCCACTTGAGACAGCACGCCCAAGACATGCATTTGTTTCGCAGAACGAACAGGCATCGTTGAACGGCCCAAGGCCGTTACCTCGCCAAGGAAAGAAGGAACTGGCACCTCAAGTTTCCAATCCTTCGATGGCAAAATCATCGCCGGCAAACACACCGACGAGGCAATAGAACCCAAAACGGGGAAGTGAAACCAGCAACCCGACCTCTCCAGGTTGTGGGAAATAACATAACTCACAAAGCTGTCGCTATTGGCTACACCGAGGGTGGCGACGGCTCCGTCGACAACTTGGAAGGACAACATCCCGCCGGAAATCGCCATCAACGACTCCATCGGGAAACCTAACCCTAACGCACATACCTAGACTAGCTAGATTAGGACAGTACACCACACCGGACGTCGATCTAGTGGTTCCGGTCCACCTCCGGCCTCAGGAGAGATCACCGGAGGGGAGAGACCAGCGAGATCGACTCGAGTTGCTTTCCGCCGCTGCAGTAGAGAACGGGAGAGAAAGAAGAGTCGAGAGTTCTGGGCTTCACGCCTGACGTGTGTGGGTAGACAGACGACGCGTGAATGGAAACAAATGGATCAGAAGGCCTTTGTGTGGTCTGGGTCCTGGTAATACCACGTGTTGGCCCATGGGAATGACTTCAATAGGCCTGGCCCTAGGAACGCGAGGCAAAGCGGATTATCGGAGAACAAGGATGGCCCAGCGATGCTTGGTGCCTTGGTGGAGCCAGCAGGTAGATCTGTGGGAGAAAATGAGAAATTCTTTATCCCAGCACGAAATCAACTTTTTCAGGATCTGTAGGAGAATTTATCATTTCTCAGGACATGGGATAAATAATTTCCAGAAGCAAGGTTTTCACATAAATACCGCAAAGAATGCCAAGCTACAGAAAACTAAATTAGCACCAATATAATGAATGGTTTCAGAATTTTTCAGGAGCATATTTGGAATTCTTTCTGTCTCAGAAAATTTGCAAGGTTATTGTGGCTGATAATCCGCATTATTGTGGCGGTTCACTTTCCTTGTCCTATTACACTAATCTCCTTGACTAATGCTGGCGCAGATCACGAAAATTCATGGCCGTCAGGGCTGTTCCAGCTTCTGATACACCGGAGCTAAAAAAGCGGAAAAGTTTCCAGTACAGTGTTCGGATGCAATACAAAAGTTCCTATGGATTGAAGGATTCATAAAAATTTCGTAAAATTCTAACGAGTTAAATCCTTTGTTCCAACTAGGAAACAATCCTATAGAATTTTTTTTTAAAAAAAAAAGGAGTCGCCACTAAAAGAGTCCTCATCATGGAAATCCAATCCTATGCAGCTCCTCCAAAAAATTGCAGCATTCGTTCCAAATTAAAGAGGAGCCATTCAGCAACTAGTATCAAGAAGCAAACCGGTTGACCTGGAATTGAGTATGCACGGCTTTGAAATCGCTTGAATAAGCCCAGCCCCGTAAAATTAATTTCAACCAAATACGCGCTGAAAATTCAGTAGCTAACTTAATTGCATTGCGAACTAGGAGATAACAACTGTAGAGCGAGCACACCAAATCTCTCCAAGGATGATGAGTCGACAAAATTATCTTTGCCTGTTGCCAAGAAATCCTATTATACAAACTCCGGTATATGCATGTATGCAAGGAGAAACTCATCATCCTGAATGCAACAGAGACACTGATGACGATGAATCTGTGCAAGAGCTCTAGAGAGTGTGCCGGTGTGCCGCGGGAGAGGTCCGTCGCGATCACAGCCTGAGAGACAAGTCCAGCTCGTCGGCGCGCTCCACGCCGTACTCCGACGAGCTCTTCTTGTCCCGCAGCAGGCGAGACGATTTCCCCGGCGCCAGAACGGCCTCCTGCAGCGGCCTCGCTCTGTCTCGCTCGTCACCTGCGGCGACGCTGACGCGCCCCGCGCCACCGGCGCCACCCCTGAAGGCGGCGTCGACCCAGGCGCCCACCGCGGACGCGCCGTGCGCGCGCATGGCGGCGGCGATCTCCCGGCGGCGCTTGGCGAGGGTGCGCTCGTGCTTGTGGGCGTTCTGGTGGCCGCCGAGCGCCTGCGAGGTGTAGAACTTGCGGTCGCAGTAGGTGCAGAGGAAGAAGCCGGGCGGCTCGGGGTCCGAGTCGGCGGGGAGGAGGCTGAGCTCAAGGTCCAGCCCCTGCTCCAGCAGCCTCTCCATTCTAGCAAAAGCTTAGAGCTCCTGATTTGCGTCTCTGCTGCGACTGTGCGAGGCCTTATTTGCAGCAGAAATCAACGATCTCTGTGCCAAGCGAGTACTAAATACGGCTCCGTATAAAGCCAACGGTGCGTTACTGTTGCTTGGGAGTGGAGGCAATCAGTGGCCGGACGTCGCACGCACGTTTTCAACGTGTTAGTTGTAAGCAAGTTGCATAAGTAATCGGATAACAGATTTGAGAATTGACATCCAAACAGGACGTGTCTTGTGGGCCTTTCTTATTACGAACGTAGTACTACTAGTTTTGGGGAACCTAGCTTGGAGATTTTTCTCATAAAATACGACGGAACAATGAAGCTCAATCAAGCGTCCTGTTACCAGTCCGATCAACGACGTACGTACTAGGATGGCAGGCGCGCTAACTGCTGCCTGGTCCTGTTCCATTCGAAGTAGAGTTTTTGCATGCATCTAATATGCTGCTTGCTGCATTAAATTAACAACGTAAAACAACCAATCTTACACTTCTTGCAAGTTAATATATTGCACACAGAAAAGCAAGACAACTTAGGCCCCGTTTGGATCATTGGAATTGAATTCCATCCTAATAATCATAATTTAGACACAAATTAATTAAGCTAATATAATTGTATGTGGAATATAGTTGTATATTATAGTTGGTGATATGGGAGAGATACTTGTATGCTGCACTTCTACTATAGAGAAGCGAGTCTAAGAGCGTGCTATAAGAATTGAATTCCATCTAATAACCATAATCTATAGAATCAATTTCCATCTCCCACCCCATGAATTTAAGATAGGCTTATATCTAAACTTTGGAAAGTTGTGGAATGCCACATTCCAACATAAATTAGCCTACTCCATTAAATAGATTCCAATTCCTTGGACCCAAACGGGGCCTTAGGGAAAGGAGATAGGAAAACTGCGACAACAACAGCTCCTGATTACAGATACATGACCAAACTATCGAAGTAATATAAGAAAGCCAGTCAGCTGGCCTTCGCTCTAAGCATCTAATCTGGAGGTATAGTGTTCCACTGCTAGCTGAAAGGAGTATAAATGCTAGTTATACAAATATACTTCTTCAAAGCACAATAGAAGTATATTGTTTGATTTGCTCAATGGACACAGAAAAATAGCAGTTGCAAGCCATTGAGCGATTGGACTGTATGCGCAAACTAATCCAGGGAAAATAAAAGGGGAGCATAAACCGAGTGTTTATAGTGGGAGCACCAGCTTAATCTGTTTTCAGCCATGGCTTGTTCACAATGCAAATCAGGCAGAAATAAATTTTTTTAGTTGCCTTGTACACCCAGCAATCCATTTTGATTTCATAGCAGTTGCAAGCTTTGTACATATCAGGTTTGCACCAAAAATAAGTAAGAGATAATGTGTATGGGGCTGCAAAAAGGAAAAAAAAACAGATAGCCACGACCTCAAGTGGTGATATACTCCAACTGAACCGAACCATGGTAGTGAAGAATCAAAATTAAGTGGTTAGAACTAAATTGTACTATATAATCACGACCTATATGGTATTATACCTTTTCTGAAATGCTCTCATTCTTCCCCCATGTACCAATGTTAGCAGGTACCTTTAACTAAAGTTCCCCTTGTTCAAGATAGCTAGGGACCTGCAATTCCTATCTGACCATGTTCGTAGGCCACAAATCAGCAAACACAATATGAGCGTAACACAAATCGCATAGACTTCCTTGGTCGTAGCAGTAGCATTAAAACATAAGAAGCTAGCCAATCAGCGAAGGTAAAAACTGTGGGTGCATGGTATTTTCTATTTCATAGGAGTTGAGGCAAAGGAAATATCATGGAAGTGAGGTTAAGAGGTAGCACATCAAAACCAATTCGAAATAAAGGCAACCACTTGGCATAATTACATTGCATTTGCAGGTTTAACAATTTGCAAATAATTATGTTGGCTGGAATAATGTTGTACATCCTTCTGCCTGTAACATTCAAGCCAAAATATCATGAGACCAAACAAACAAAATCTTTTACTGGAAAACCTCAAATACAAAGTGTATGAATGAGACACCGTACTTGTTGCGAAAAAAAGAGAGATTTGAAGCACAAAGAACTCAGTGACACAGGCACACAAGCAGGTCTAGTGTCGAAATGAAAAGCTACTATCGATATGATCATATATTCATATCTGAGTCATTCGTTGCTTAGCCTTGTCGTAATTTGAAAAGATTTGATCCTTAATCAAACCCTTGCAGCAAATGGAACAGTGATTAGGTAAGAGATTAAGACTGTTCGAATGAAAAAATACATTAGCTTGTTTGCCAAATCGTTGTAAGGAAAATAATCATCCTGCCCTTCTCATAACTATATGTGCTGAATCCGATGGGTGTATGGCTGCCATTTGACATGGCTGTTCCAAGGATTACCATTGCACATGTCCAGGCGCGGTGAGGTATCCATGTTGTGGGCATGAAAACACAGAGATAATGAGAGCTGTTTTCTTCATCTAAAGCTACTGATCCAGTGATAGCAGTATGCCGGAACACTGATAAAAGTAAAGCTAATAGTACAATTCCCTGTTGCTATCCATTCACCTAAAGCAAAATAAGATTTGAACCTTGGATGTTATTACCGAGTGAAGCAATCAACAACATATTCTGGAAGAAGGTGAAACGAATTTATTAGCTTCAACTGGAATTTCATCAAATACCTTAAGTGCAAGCACTAACAGCACAAAGCAGCAAGCAAAGGTACCTCGGACATGGCAAGTGTGGCCAGATCAACGGGCGGGAAGCACGGAGCAGGAAGCAGGGCAGCAGCAAACTCCTGCTGGCAGGATGCCTCGTCGACCTTAATGGTGGGCAAGCGAATGTTTTGGCGTGGTGAGCGTGGCCATGTCAAGGCAGAGCGCGGCGGATGTCCCCGGGCATGGGAAGCATGACCTCGGGTCGACGCGGAGCACGCGCTGGCCGGCGCCCTCCCCTCGCGGCCACACTGGTGAGCGAGACGACTGGGTGCAGCTGGGTCTTGGGCGACGGCTTACGACGGTCTTCTCTCTCCCCCGAGCCGCAAGCTCCTGTGCCCCGGCCCCGGCCCTGCTCCCCCAGCTCGCGGTAGCGGGGCCGGATCTGGCCGTGCGCGAGCTCCGGGCAGCCGCGGCGGCGCGGGAGAGCCCGAGCTCCGGGCGGCCGACGGCGGATGGGGAACCGAGCTCCCGGCGGCAGTGGCCGCGCGGGAGGCGGCGCGGGAAAGCCTCGTTTAGTTTTATAATTAGTTCCTTCTAATCGATATCAAACTTGAAACTAAAAATTATTCTATAGATCCAAATCCGAAGTCCTTGTTTATATATTCAATTGCCATTCGTTCTAACCATTATATTTTATTACTTTTATAAAGCCAATAAAAAAACTCTATTTGTTGTTTCTAAGGACGCATGTTGGTTTATTTTATTATTTTTATGAGCTTCTCCCTTGGAAGAAGATACTTCAAGCAGAGCCGACTGAACCGATAGATCGTCACCATTGACACCTTATAGTGAACGGACATATCACCTACCACTAAAAGAATAACATCTGTTAAATCATGCAATAAATTCAAGAAAATATAGAGCATGTGGCCGAGTCGAGAACTCGAACTCGAGCGGATAAATTCCACCACAAGGAACTTTGTCGGCTGAGCTTCCGTTCACAATATCGTGCATATTAATTAGATGCTACAGAGAATCTTTTATTGATTTAGCACTAAATTAGTAAAGGGAGAGGAGAAAATTATATCACCACGGAGATTAACCTTAGGGCGTCTCCAACGGCGACTACGTCACCAGCTGAAGCAATTGTTTAGCACCTAGGGGGTGTTTGGAAAGTGGTGCTAAACTTTAGCACCTCACTTTTAGCACATTTTTAGCACTTGAACTCCCAAACAGGGGTGCTAAAAGGTGAGTGCTAAAGTTTAGCACTCTTGTTTTCTTTAGCACACCCAAGGGGTGTTAAAAGGTGCTAATGGGTGCTAAAAGTGGTTCCAAGCCCACTTTTTCCCTAGTTACCCTCTCTCTCCTCTCCACTTTTCCCCAAGCCAGTCACAAATGAGGGAATGTAGTCATTTCTCACCCAAGGTGCTAAACTTTAGCACTGTATCCAAACAATCCCAAGTACTAAACTTTAGCACAGTACTAAACTTTAGCACCCTCAAATGGAGTGCTAAACGCGACCTCGACTAGCGCTTGCTTCCGCGCCTAGCTCGCACGGTTCTCGAGCTCAGCTCTCTCACAGCACGCCAAGCGAACTAGCGAAGCGCCCTGTTTCTCTCTCTCTTTCCTGGCTCGAGTCAACAGCTAGCTTATGCTGTTGTGGGTGCCCTTAGAGTGCAAATACCCACCTTCTACACTTTTTTTGATCCCACCGAAAGAATAGCTTAAACGTTGTTGGAACGAGTCTCGCTATTTGCAAAATAAAGTCACTGCAACATGAGTTGAGTTGATGGTAATAGGCATTTGTAACAAAATATCTTATGGAGGGAATGAGTATCACTCCAAGAGGCGTATGGGTTGGTTTTTACAATTTTTCCTTCAGGTATCACTCTCGCTACGAAGCTCCCTAAAATTCCGCGAGAACTCTACTAAATAGTAAGCTCTACCAAATAGTGTATTAGTTGTCATGTAAATTTTACAATAACATCCTTGTTTCTGATTGCTTGAGCTGGTGGTATTATATGGCTTAAGTTTAGCGCTGCTCAAAAAATAGGATTTTTTAGGATGGATACCCTCAACTTACGGCCCTCACATGTCATTCTGTCGTTCCTTATCTTCTTCGCGCGGGATGAGAGGGAGCTAGCAGGGCTGGCGGCGTGTAGGACGGACCGTCGCGGCGGACTGGGCGGAGGTGGTGCGCCAGCCAGGCGGAGACTGGCAGACCGCGCGCGGGGTCCGTACGAGGCGGCGCGCCGGCCGGGCGGAGGTCGGCCGCAGCCTCGATTGGAGGCGGCGCGCCGGCCGAGAAGAGGCTGCGCGCGGGGCCGCACGAGGGCGGAGCGCCAGCCAGGTATAGGCGGCGCGCGAGGTCGGGCGCAGGTTCTACTGGAGTCCGGGCGGGGAGGAAGGAGAGGGGGTAAGACGGAGCGGCCATGGCCGGAGCTCGAGGCCCGTACTTGGCCATCGCAAGGAAGAAGGAGCAAAGCGGGTCACGGCGAGGCGAGCTCATGCTTGGCCGCAGCGGCGCGCTGTCTGGGAAGCTGCTGCGCGCGGGGCCGACGGAGGCCACATAGCGGCTGAGCGGGTTGCGGCGTTGGACGGGGGCGGTGGGGTGGGGAGGCGCAGTTTGGGCGGCGCCTTGGCTGCCGACGTCGTGGCCGGGAGGCGGGCTTGGGCGGCATCCCAGGGGCAGCGGGGTGGGGAGGTGCAGCTTGGCTGCGGCCTGGCCGCCGGCATCGTGGCCGGGCGGCGGCGCCCCTGCCAGGCGAGTCGGGACTCGGGAGAGAAGGGGAGAGGGGGGAGATTGGGGATTAGAATGAACTGGTGGTATGCGTAATCTATGCTAAAGGTGGGTAATTACCCCGAAATTCACGAGCAGTTCATTGCAGTTCATTTCGAGAGTCATAAATTATAAAGGAGGTGTTCCACTAAAATAAACTAGATCTTACAAACTTTATGGAGTTGGGTTGCTCAAAAAAATGGAGTTAGTGTCTGTTTGGGAGCACTCCATTTCATGAAAAATTCTCCACTCCACCAACTCCAAAAATTTCGCAGCCAAACACGTCTAGCTCCAACAACTCTGGCTCCAGAAAAAAGGTGGAGCAGGGGTAGATTCACGTTTTTTTGGAGTACCTCAAGAAGTGCTCCAAAATTTTTTTTTCAGACCTCCTCATGGAGTTGGTGGGTATTTACCCACCATTACCACCCGTGTGTACATGTACCGGTTCCATTTAGGGGTGCCGTCGGCCGGTGGCGGAATCAGGAGCTCCTCCACGGGGGCGCGCCGCCGGCCGGAGTGCTAGATTCCGCCGACGGCCAGGCGAGTAGGAGGCGCCGTCTTGGCGGGCGGCCTCAACGAGGCGGATGCCGCCTTCTTCTCCCGACGCGGAGTTTGGAGTTAGAGCCATGCCAAACAGAACCTAAGGCTTTGGTTGGATGTTTGGATCCCACCAACTAATATAAACTTTACCATGCAAGTGTTAGGCCAATCTCAGTGAAAATTTCATATAGAGAGCTTCATTAGCATTAATTTTTATGTCATATTAGCAATTTCGCTGACGTCTTTACGATGAGAGAGAGAATGAAGTTTCATGGAATGAGAAAGAAGTTTCATCATAGTGAAATTCAGCGAGCATAATTATCAAGTAATAGAGCAATGAAATTATGCATTAAGAATGACTGTCATATTAGCAATTTCGCTGACGTCTTTACGATGAGAGAGAATGAAGTTTCATGGAATGAGAAAGAAGTTTCATCATAGTGAAATTCAGCGAGCATAATTATCAAGTAATAGAGCAATGAAATTATACATTAAGAATGACCTTAGTCGCAAACTGCAAACGTACGGGCATGGACTTTTACATTTGGGCAGCTTATTATTTTTGAAAAGAATGGAATATCTCAAAGAAATATATTTCTTCAGGGCTTGTTTAATTTGTCAGCTAGTTTTTCTCGTTCGTACTAGATATTTACGTACACAATCTATGGACCGCACAGCAGGACCTCTATATTCACATCACATGTTGCACACGTGCTATACAGGTTTGCGGACAGGATTCAAAGAAAGGTACTTGGCCCTTATCAGAAAAAAAGAAAAGAAAGGTACTTCCTTGGCTATCCTATAGCTATCCAAATGTGTTGTCGAACCAGCGCGGGGCGGCTGCATAAAAACACAAAAAAGGCACGGAGAATGAAGCACAGAGCACATGCCTTTGCTGCACAACACGTTCCGTGATGATTCCCAGTCCTGGGGAGTTTGCTCATAGAGCTCTTCACTCACATATTGATTTCAAAAGGCTCTAATCATTCTCAAGTCAACTTTATGGAAATATTTTCTATATTAACTTCCCGCACATAACCACTTTCTTCAAAGAGTTTGTCCAAGAGAATCATTATAAAATCATCTCAATTATGTAATTATTACTTCCCCAAAAGCCCGAAGAATCAATCCATACAGACATTTGAGTAAGAAGAACTCGTACCAAACGAGCCTTTCATGTGAATCAATTCGCACAGACAATTGCGCAAAAAGAACGCAACTCTACCAAATAGCTCTTCATGTGCCTGAAACTAGGTTTTCTACTTTTCTCAAAGCTTTTTCGCCAATAACAATGGTGCTCAACAATTTCGACGCCACGCTCATATGTGTTCGCACGAGATAAACTGAAATCTTACCATAATTTTCAGACACATGTAATACATGTGATTTATATATGCATTGCTTATTGAATTTAGAACACATGTTTGAGAAAATAAATTTGGATAGTGACAATATAGAAAAATAAAGGTATAAAGTATTTTTTTGGTTGCATGCACCGATCTGTTAAACCAAAAACCTTAAACTGGTAGAAATGGTAGCAATTCTCTTATACTTCAACACGAAAATCTATTTGTTCTTGCATATGTTTATTATGTTTCGCTAGTGGTGGAAAATAAGAAAGGTAACAGCCAAATATGGATTTAGATGGGCATCCCTTGGTATTCCAGATAGACCGATGTCACCATCTGTACTGTTGTCTGCCAACCCTACTAATCGCATATCCGTTTACAAAAGCGATTGTGGAATTACGATGTATGCTTGAAGCAACATAATTCGCATGTGAAACACTGTGTACATGTAGACCATTCTTTACAGCATCCTCTGACAGTTGCAAGCAGAAGAGATTTTGCTAGGATCAAAACATTCCACGTAGACGACCTAGAATTAATGTGATGGCGTAGGTGTGGCCACATTTAGTTTATGGGTGATTAGTATTTCTGGAATGACTTCTTGAACAATCGGTATCGACGAGCAATCCAGCGGCGACCTCAGTGACGGGGTGTGGTCTTCTAGATAGGCACGTTCGCCATTCGAACAGGAATCGTGTGATCGTGTCATCTGTTTGGCTCAGCTGGCGCGTGATGACCAAATCACAAAACAGCATCGACAGCGTTGGAGAGATTCGGAGGAGGTCCACGTCCACCTGAGCATATCTCACACAACCAGCATCGACGACCGACGTCTTCAGAAGAACCAGCAGGAAAGGCCCAGCGGGCAAGTCAGAGCAGGCCTTCCACGCCTCCGTCCCGTGGTGGATTTTGAACCGAGACATGCGCATGTGGGCCGTTCACGTTAAGCGGGCCGGCGAAGCAAATGGATCGAATTTGGTTTCTTGGGCTTCATATAAATGTGCAGTTAGCCGGCCAGCCCATTTACAATTTACAACACGGAATAAACGAAACGAACCCTATAACCCCGTCGCCTCCGTCGCGCACAAACGCTCCAAGTCAGAGAACCCAGACGGAGCCTCCCTCCCTGGCTCCACACCTTATCCCCAAAACCCTATCAACCCAAAGCCTCCAATCGAACTCCTCCCCTGCTCTCCTCTCCCCATGGCGGCCACGCTCTTCTCCACCTCCCTCTCGCCCCAGTTCCTCTCCCTCTCCGCCAAGCCCACCCCCTCAGCCCCTTCCGCCACCGCCGCGTTCCCCTCGGGACCGCCGCAGCTCCGCGCGCTCTCCGCCGCGGCGGCGGGCTGGAGGCCGCTGGCGCCCGTGCGCGCGGCCGCGGCTGTGGCGGAGGAACTCGAGGCGGAGGTGCAGGCCGGCGGGGAGGAGGATGAGGAGTTCTCCGCGGATCTCAGGATCTTCGTCGGCAACCTGCCCTTCAGCGTCGACAGCGCCCAGCTCGCGGGACTCTTCGAGCAGGCTGGCTCCGTCGAGATGGTCGAGGTGTGTATATGCATCCTTTCAGCAGGCCGTGATGGTCACGTTTCGCATTGTTCCGGTTCCAGTAACCTGACATTGGTAAAATTGACTTTGAGTCCATTTCGTCGGCAAATAAACTGATGCTACAGTGCTCAGAAACAGAATGTTTGTATTGTTCACTGTGGTAGGCAACAGACATGGCTACAAATGCAATTGGGCGGGTCATTAGGTTCTGTCGATAGACCGGTCCCAACGCACTCTTTCTTTCACCAATTGACAGGATTATAATTTGGTACAGGTCATCTATGACAAACTGACCGGAAGAAGCCGGGGATTTGGGTTTGTGACAATGTCTTCTGTCGAAGAAGTTGAGGTGGCTGTTGAGCAATTCAATGGCTATGTGAGTACACTTCTGTTCTTCCAGAGCATTGCACATTGTTAATTCTTACTCTCTCTGTTCCAAAATGTAACATGCTTTAGTTTTGTACTAAGTCAAACTTATCTAGCTTTGCTTAAGTTTATTGAGAAATACACCAACATCTACAATATCAAATTAGTTTTATTAAATCCATTTTGACATATGTCTTGATACCGCAGTGATTTGTTATTGTAGATGTTTATATTTTTTTTTTATAAACTTGGTCAAAGTTATAGGAACTAAAATGCCTTACATTTTGAAACGGGGAGTACCATATTTTACTGCCGTACAATATTCTCCAAATATGTGTAATGCCATAACTTTACCTAGAATTATGATCTTTGCAGTAGGTTTTGTTGATTTCTTGATGTTCCTGATTTCCTACTTGATCCTACACTGACTAAGCCAAGTGCTTTATTAAGTACACTTGTGGCATCGGATAGTCTAATATTTACCTGTTTCCCCCAACTCCGGCTTGGTGGAGTACATTGTGTTACAAACTGCTTTATAGCTGTTCCCTTGTTATCTTGCTGACATCATCTCTGAAAAATAGGTACTTGATGGAAGAAGTTTGAAGGTGAATTCAGGGCCAGCGCCACCTAGGGAGCAGTCCTCACCAAGAGGACCAAGGGGCGAAGCGAACAGGGTCTACGTGGGCAACCTTTCCTGGGGCGTCGACAATTCTGCCCTCGCTAACCTGTTCAACAAGCAAGGAGAGGTCCTGGAAGCCAGGGTCATCTACGACAGGGAGAGTGGGAGGTCAAGGGGGTTTGGTTTCGTCACGTATGGATCCTCCGAGGAGGTCGAGAACGCAATATCAAACCTCGACGGCGCCGTGAGTTCTCAATCTCAACATCTCATTCGCCCTAGCTGTTCTGTTACACTTGTGCCCGCAGAGCTTGAACGCTTGTCTTCTGCCAGCAAGTGCTAAATCGGTTTATCGTTGCCCTGCAGGACTTGGATGGCCGGCAGATCCGCGTCACGGTAGCAGAGTCGAGACCACCCAGGGGACAATACTGAAACCCCGCTTCGGATGCTCAGAAACGGTACCATAGCTCAAAATATGGATTATAGTTTCGTGATCAGTCTTTCTCTTCAGGATCCTTAGCTGTAGTATAGGTGGACTCCATCATACATGATTTGGTCTTGACCTTGGTCGAGCTTCTGAAGTTCTCATGTATATGGTTCGTTATGCATGCTTGTAACAGCGGATTCCCATGCTCGGTAGCCCTCTACAGTCTCTACTACATTGGCTGCGCATTACGTGGCGCCTGATCCCGTATGTCTGATTGGCTTTGAAAAGCTCGTGTGTAAGCTTTAGCTTTTCATTCCCTTCCTCCCTTCTCGGCCGTAAGCTTGTGAGCCCCTGTGTGATTGGTCTGGTCCCGTGGCGTCGACAGCGGATGCTGTAGACATCATTGCAGACGTCATTACCCGAGAAGATCCGAGCGCATACGGTCCGGGACGTCCCACTTTCGCCGCGGGCATGTCGTTCTTGTTGCTACACGTCATGCGCATGGTGGCGGACCGACACCGCATCCTTGAGATCGCTAGCTGCAGCTGGTCGCGGCGTCCTGTGTGGCCGTGGCCCGGGTGGCCTGGTCGGCCATCAGTCGGTCACCGGCTCACCGCGTCGTTCAGGGTTGGAGCTACGAGTCCAACCTGGCAGAAAGCACGGTGCAGTGAGTGGGTGAACCAGGGAGGCAGGGTGAGCCGTGCGATGGCAGAAAGGTTCCACTACAGTGCCCCCAGCAAGGAGGCTGAGCCATGGCAGCCGGCCGAGCCGGGGATCGCACCAAGTGGTGGTGGCCGCTGTGAGACAGCGTGCGCAGCACCGGTGGATATTGACGGCGACGTCGCACTTGGTTTGCCATCGGCTTTATGCGGTCGAAAGGAGCTTTCCCAAGGAGAGACGAGACGAAGCCGTTCCCTCCGTTTGGTGCGATCCGCAACGACAGGACGCAACCTTTCTTCCGATGCGGCCACCACAGCACAGTCCTGGATCGCTTCCTCGCGTCCGGTCCGGCTACACGCCTCCAGGACGGCGGTGGGGCCCCGCTCGCACCGTCACGACAGGGACACGTACAACGAATCTATGGTGGCCAGTAGAAATTTCAGAGAAAAATTAACTTTACCATGATAGGTGCGTATGTTTAGTGGACGCAGCTAAGGGGATGTTTGGATACCAAGTGCTAAACTTTAACGGTGTCATATGGGATATTCGGATGCTAATTAGGACTAAACATAAGCTAATTACAAAACTAATTGCATAGATGAAGTCTAATTCGCGAGACGAATCTATTAAGCCTACTTAATCCATCATTAGCAAATGGTTACTGTAGCATCACATTGTCAAATCATGAACTAATTAGTCTTAATAGATTCGTCTTGCGAATTAGACTCCATCTGTACAATTAGTTTTTTAATTAGCATATATTTAATACTTCTAATTAGTATCAAACATCCAATATGATAGGCGTTAAACTTTAGCAGTGATATCAAACACTCCCTAAGACAGATGATGAGATGAATAAACCATTCATTAACTTTAGCAGCTAAGACAGTATAAGAATGTTGTCTGCGTCCACTAAAATATTAACTTTAGCAGGATAGGTGCGTATGTTTAGTGGACGCAGCTAAGACAGATGAATAAACCATTCATTAGATATTTGTCATGCCACTTGCTCGTCAGGTTTAGTGTCGCCATCTATCCATGGACGCAGACGCGGCGAGCACTAATAAACAAAACCGCGAGGAGTTGATAAGGTTACGGCGCCATCCGTAATCACCATCGACGTTGTGTTGGTTTCTTCATGTCGACATTCTGGTCCCCTCATCCGACCACTCAGTGGTGAGCTCGCGACGTCGGCAAATGATTGCGCATCCAAATATAAGAATGTTGTCTGCTCAGAAAGAAAAGAAGAAACCGTAGTCGTATTGTTGGCACTGTTTCACCGGTTAGTTAGTTAAGCTTTGTTACAATGCTTTTAAAGTTGTATGTACATTCCTTTCTTATCCTTCTTAAAAAAATTGAATGGATTTACACATAATTAAAAGGGCATCATAGTAACTTATCACTGTTTTTTACTTGGTTCCATCAAATTGGTACTTTTTAATACTTCTCTTTATGTACTTCATGGTACTTCCTTTGTTTCCACCGTTCGATTTCGCCGAATGGACGGCTCTCATTTTTTTTTAAGCACTCTAAAATTTCTCTAGTTATTATGCTAAATCGACATGTCATCACTTATCAAAAAAAATTTAAAATTAATTTTAGTGAAAGAAGAAAACATAGAAACAATTGAAAATAATGACCCTACAAAATTAAAATTAGCAACCGGGGCGAATATGTACATGAGCCTATTCAAAGCACCTTTGTTCCTTTGAAATTGGTTTGTTGTATTTTTCTCTTAGTCGATGAATATGGGGCGTTTGATTGTGATCTAATTACCATATATTGTCTTCGACTTCTAGCTATATTGTTTTTCTCCCACACATGCATCCCTTTGGATTAATCGCTGACCCTGCACTCCATTGCCCTGTTCGCTTCAGTCTATTCAGCCCGGCTTATCAGCCACCAAACAGTATTTTCCTCTCACAGCAAATTAGCCGTTTCAGCTTTTCAGCTTTTCAAGTTTTGCACTCCCCTTCCCTTTCTCCACCCATTGTGAGTCACCTGCAACCTGCAGCGTCACTGTTATCTTTTTTATTCCCGTTATTTGACGACCCGCCCTACTCCTTGCAACCCTCCATCTAAGCTCCTTGAACATCCATTCCGCCATAAACCTTGATGGCTCTGATGCATTGACCAAAGAAATTCTTGATTTCAACCAACTGAAAATGTAGGAGGCGTGATTTCTTAGTCATCAAACACATCACATATGATAATATTGGGATTCAAATCATATGCGATTAAAAAAAGGTACAAGACGTTCAATTCTTGCAATTTCAGCTTCTGACATTTCGAGGAGGTCTTGCGTGTTTTTTCGGTTCTTAAACTTGCTTTAACGTAGTAGTATTTATTTATTTCCATTTTCCCCTGCATAGGTAATATATATAGCGCTGTTGATGTATACCTCCACGTCTTGTACGGTGCAGGCCGTGTGTATGGCATCCTTTTCGAATATTCGTGAAGAAGAGAAAATAAAATAATTCCGTCCAAAACTCCAACTCAGCAGACAAGTTGTGCGCGAAAAAAGGGCCCACCTGCTGGCCTACTTCATGCCTTTCTGTGTGCGATGACTCTGCATGCGTAAGCGCGTGTGGGCCCAGAAGTTGAGCGAGCTGATAAGTCCAAGCAGAGTCTGAGAGATGACTAGGTGCACCCAGTTTTTTTCTTTTTCGAAACATTGGCAAGAAGTTTGAACTTAGTGGTACATGGATATTACATAAAAGTAATCATTCCTGTGCACATAGAGTAACAAAGAGATTCTGAAAACATTATGACGGAATAAGCTCTTCATGTAGGTGCACCCAGTGCATAGGTCGTATACACTCCAGCAACCATCAAGTCAGTGTTCATGAGGTGACTTTATCACAAAAAAAAATGTTCATGAGGTGAAGTCCAGCAGTCATATCTATACCAGGTCATTCTGGTGGTTCTTATTGCTACAACACCTACCAGTGCTATATTATCACCAGTAAACATCATCAGAAGCGTGAATGATTCTCTTAGATCAAAATCAAATGATGCCTATTGCTAACTTGCTAGTCACAGTGTGAGCCATCGATCAACTTGGCTCAAGGAATTAAATTAAGACACGAGTCGAAATGATCCTATACTAAAATTAGAGGCATCAGGCGAACACAAAATCTAAATTTGGTCATGTATCTAGATTTTTGATAGCTTGGTTAGGGCTCCGGCTAAACTTGGCCGTGTGACTAAATTGTGATACACTCAATTTTAGAAAGCATGGTTAATTAGAGAGTTTATTTTTTTCATAGGCACTTAGTGGTATCAGTAGCTGATTTTTTTTTGAAAAAGTGAGTAGCTGAATAAAGTTGACGAATTTGCTTACCTATAGTGAAAGTAGGTTGAATTTGTTTTGCTTTGGTGGATGTAGCGATGCAGGACGCTCTTACCAACCAAACCCATCACTCCACTACAAATAAGCCGCACCGCATTTCGAAAGGCCTCACGAGCGCCACCCAGTCACCTACCGGGAGCCGCCGCAACCGATCGAGCCGATCGCCCCTCCCCGCCCGCCCCCCGCCGCGCCACCAGCGAAACCCTAGCTCCGCCTCCTCAGCCATGGCCACCGTCTCGCTCACGCCACAGGTGGTCTTCTCCACCGAGTCGGGCGGCGCCCTCTCCTCCGCCACCATCCTCCGCTTCCCGCCAAACTTCGTGCGCCAGCTCAGCACCAAGGCCCGCCGCAACTGCAGCAACATCGGCGTCGCGCAGATCGTCGCCGCCGCGTGGTCGGACCGCCCCGCCGCCCGCCCCAACTCCGGCGGCGGCGGCGGCGGCCGCGCCCGCGGCGTGGCCTCCTCCCACGCCGCGGCCGCATCGGCCGCCGCCGTCGCCGCCTCCGCGGCGGCGGAGGTCAGCGCAATCCCCAACGCTAAGGTTGCGCAGCCATCCGCCGTCGTACAGGCCGAGCGTAAACTGCTCGGCTCCGACGCCAGCCTTGCCGTCCACGCGGGTACGGTGCCCTCCAAGCTCGCCTCTTCCATGCCAGATCTAGGATCTATGCCTTTTCTTTTCGATGATTCATTTGTTTCCTTTTTGATGATTCCTTCGCGGCTTTTTGCTGCCTTTCTTATCCGAAACAGGCGAGAGGCTGGGAAGAAGGATCGCCACGGATGCGATCACCACGCCAGTAGTGAACACGTCGGCCTACTGGTTCAACAACTCGCAAGAGCTAATCGACTTCAAGGTTGGACAAACCCCCCTTTTCTAAAGGAATATTCGTCTTTGCTCCTGTCGAATTCGATGGATCTGATGCGGAAATGTCAAAAATCTATTTCTGTTCCTTAGGAGGGGAGGCATGCTAGCTTCGAGTATGGGAGGTATGGGAACCCGACCACAGAGGCATTGGAGAAAAAGATGAGGTGAAGTCTATTACTCTGCTCCTTCGGCTGTGGAAATGTCGACACCTTGTTGGTTGCATTCTCTTGGAATCTTAATAGTCGTGTGTTCTGATGGTGCAGCGCACTGGAGAAAGCTGAGTCCACTGTGTTTGTGGCGTCGGGGATGTATGCAGCTGTGGCTATGCTCAGCGCACTTGTCCCAGCTGGTGGGCACATTGTGACCACCACTGATTGCTACCGCAAGACAAGAATTTACATGGAAAACGAGCTCCCTAAGAGGGGAGTTTCGGTAATACTTTGCCATCCTCTAATTAAGTTCTTGTTTTAGTGATCCAGAACAGGGCATCTGCTAAAGCTGTCTTCCCGTGTGAATATGACTGGTCACTGCTAAGGGAGCACATGACTTGCAATGCTTTTGATTTTATCCAGTTATTTTATTTGAGTATTCATATTCTTCAATATCTTTTGTTGGTAATATTTTTTATTCCTTTATTACTGATAGCAATTGATGTATCTTAGTCCAAAATCGTTTTTTTATCCTATTACCAATCTTACTTGTGTTGTTCTTTACTTGTGCTCACTTGCTTCTGCATCTGTATGATTGTAGATATGATTCCATAGTCTGTGCAAAGTCCAGTTACTTTAGTGAAGGCCAATCGGAGTCCCATGTATAGTAACTACTGCATATGAACACTAGCTTTTGTAATAGCTGTTCAGAATACATTATACTTCAAACTATGTAGATGCCTTTGCACTACAATGTCAGATGGCCATCTACAAGGTTTTGAAGGAAGTAGAAATGCTTGCATAAAGATCCTGGATTTTAGGAGTCTAGCACAATAAGATTTTATTACATGGTCATATTATCCACCAGTGGAAAGGGAACCACTTTGTTGACTTATATTGTATACAAAATGTTACCATGTTTTGCTTACTCTGTGATACTGTTTGTGCCCAGATGACTGTTATTAGGCCTGCTGACATGGATGCTCTCCAAAATGCATTGGATAATAATAATGTGAGTGTGATCATTACCATTTCCTTTATCCCAACTATTTATCATCAAGTGCTGACTTACCTTATGGTCATGTCCAGGTATCTCTTTTCTTCACCGAGACTCCTACGAATCCATTTCTCAGATGCATTGATGTTGAGCTTGTCGCGAACATGTGCCATAGCAAGGGAGCTCTGCTTTGTATTGACAGTACTTTTGCCTCCCCTATCAATCAGAAGGCACTAACTTTAGGTGCTGACCTAGTTATTCATTCTGCAACAAAGTACATTGCTGGACACAATGACGTGAGTTAATGTGCTGAACCACCTATCCTCTCACTAAAAGTGTATATTTGCACTAATGGAGTGTTTAAAATTTTAAATCTTCAGGTCATTGGTGGATGTGTCAGTGGCAGAGATGAGTTAGTTTCCAAAGTTCGCATTTATCACCATGTAGTTGGTGGCGTTCTGAACCCAGTAAGTTTAGATTTGTGAAATCTGTTTCCATTTATTTTATCTTGCTTTCATAGGCTACTATCAATAGATTTTCCATAGCCACAAGCTTCTGTTTGTGGTGGTTAGAAAATGGTGCGATTCTCTTTAAAGGTGTCTGCTCAGTTTAGTAAAATCTTCTACCCCTTCTGAGTATTACAAGCTGCACTCAATACTCTGTAAACTTCCATAAAGTGAATTGAACTGGAAAAGGAAAAAATATTTTCCATGCACTGCAATGTGAATTTATCTAGAACTTTGCTAAATATTTCCAAACAGTGCATGTGCCAAAATGGATTGGTTGCTGACTTGCTGTTGTATTTTGTGTTGACAAGTTTTATAGTAACACCCCCATATACATATCTTTAGAAGCTTGCTCTGCTAGATTCCTAGTCTGTAGATTTGTTGCCACTGTTACCCTTTTTTGTTCAATTTACTGTATCTCGCCTCTGATATCTGTCTGGTATAATTTATGGAGCATTGAATGTTTTGCTTTCTGGTTCATAAAATTGAATTTCTTGGTTATACTAGAATGCTGCCTACCTGATCCTTCGGGGCATGAAGACACTGCATCTCCGTGTGCAATGCCAGAATAACACTGCTATGCGGATGGCCCAATTTTTAGAGGAACATCCGAAGGTTTGTTTTTTCTGTTTATAGTACAAGCTGCATAGTAGTAGCCTTCCATGTTTCTGCTGTTTAACTGAAGATATTATCTCTTGGTCCCAGATTGCACGTGTCTACTATCCTGGCTTGCCAAGTCACCCTGAACATCACATTGCCAAGACCCAAATGACTGGCTTTGGTGGTGTTGTCAGTTTTGAGGTAATTTATTGTCGTTGATGAGATATTCCTTGTTTGATTTTTTGGGAACGTGACAGTATAATTGTAAATTTCCTTTCTTTGCTTAGGTTGCTGGAGATTTTGATGGTACAAGGCGATTCATTGATTCTGTTAAGATACCCTATCATGCCCCTTCTTTTGGAGGCTGTGAGAGCATTATTGATCAGCCAGCCATTATGTCTTACTGGTAAGAATATCATGCTCAAATAATCCACATAAAATGATATGCCTGTGCCGTTTTGCTAAGCCTTGAGCTGTGGCTCGTAAACAGGGATTCAAAGGAGCAAAGGGACATCTATGGCATCAAGGACAACCTGATCAGGTTCAGCATTGGAGTGGAGGATTTCGAGGATCTGAAGAATGATCTTGTCCAGGCCCTTGAGAAGGTCTAAGCACTTGATTGTTCACATCAATAAAATATATCAGTTCATGGTTGCCCTGTATTTCATAGAGATCAGTGAGAATATTTGAGCCGATGACTGCCAATAATTTTTCTCCTTTTGCTTAATTTATTCTTTCGTTGCAATAATTTGAGCTCTCTGTAGTCTCGTGGTTGTCGCAAGATGCAGTGTTGAACTTGGTTCTTGTCAAATTTCAGTTCATTGGCCCCATATACATGTAGGTTTGCTTTAGTCATGTGATATGGAGGTTGTACTATCTAGGAATAATAATACTAT
Source organism: Setaria italica (assembly GCF_000263155.2). Taxonomy (NCBI): domain Eukaryota; kingdom Viridiplantae; phylum Streptophyta; class Magnoliopsida; order Poales; family Poaceae; genus Setaria; species Setaria italica. Next base: position 45,217,497 of record NC_028458.1, read on the forward strand.
GTGAAATGTTTAGCTAGAGAAAACACGAGCCACCAGTGGATCGCTTGGGAATTTGACGACAGAGATATCCCTGTAGCCTCATGGCTGATTTTTCAGGAAAAGAAAAGGATGGTCATGACAAACAGCGTCAACTGCATCTGGGGAAAACAAGAGTGCTAGCTCAGGACTCGAAGTTCAGCGTCAATTGTCATGGCGAGTTTTGCATTGATCAAAGGAACTTGTCGATTCATTCGCAACCCCCAAACACTAAGTAAACAGTTCCTTTGATACCCACGATTAGATTGATTTATGTTGTGCCATGTGGTCGTATTACTAGTTCGCACACGAAACTAAAGCGAGTATACGAAGATTTAGGTAGCGTTTGGCAGAGCTTTCAAAGCTGATTCCGGTAGGAGCTCTATCAAACAGTTCTTCAGAGAGAAGTTATTCTTCGCTGATTATGTGAAGTGATTCTCTGAAATGAACTAAGATGCTGGGAGCTGAAAAAAAGTAGCTTCTCCTAATTCTGTGAAGTGATTCCCCATCCTGATTTTAAGAGTTTATGTTAGAGAATTAAAGAAAATCACTTTCGGCCACATAATCGCTTCTCTCAAAGAATCAGCTCCTATAAAGAATCAGTTTCAGATGGAACTCTACCAAATAGATACTTATATTGGACATTTTTGTTCTCTCAAAGAATCAGCTCCTATAAAGAATCAGTTTTAGATGGAACTCTACCAAATAGATACTTATATTGGACATTTTTGCTTATAATAAAGGGCATGACCGTGTGATCTTCTAAAAAATTATTAAGGCCAGTTTCAATGGGGAGTTTCAGGACAATTTCATGTCATTAAATTCAATGGCAAGGTAATTAATAGAGAGAGTTTCATAAGAGATGAGTTTCATCCCAATGACACTCATCTGGTACAGTTAACTAGTTCTCAATCTAGGTAACTGTGTAATGAAATTATGCACTGAGACTGGCCTAAGGTTCTGTGTAGTAAATAGAACAAGGTCTGTGTAGTAAATAGAACAAAGCCATAGGAGTTTTAATTTAATAATTTTTAATAAGGAATTTAAGAACTTTTTTAGAAACAGAAGAAAAGGAGGCTCAGTCCGTTGGCCGTTGTCTCGACTCTCGACGCCTCTTTTCCGTTCCCCTCCTCGATCGAACACCGCGGCGCAAGCGCTTCCACGATCTACCCGCCATGGCCGCGCGCGTCCACGTGTCCCTCCCGCCTCTCCTCCTCCTCCTCCTCGTCCTCGCCGCCGCGCTCCCCGCCGGCGCCCTCCGCTTCGACCTGCACTCGGGGCACACCAAGTGCATCTCCGACGACATGAAGGTCGGCACCATGGCCGTCGGCAAGTACCACATCGTGGCCCCCGACGACGGCACCTCTTCCCTGTCGTCGTCGTCGTCGCAGCAGCAGCATCAGCAGCTCCCGGACTCGCACCGCATCTCGCTGCGGGTCACCTCGCCCTACGGCAACAGCCTGCACTACGCCGAGAACGTCCACTCGGGCAACTTCGCCTTCACGGCCTCCGAGGCCGGCGACTACCTCGCCTGCTTCTGGGCGCCCGACCACCGCCCGCCCGTCACCGTCGCGTTCGAGTTCGACTGGCGCAGCGGCGTGTCCGCCAGGGACTGGAGCGCCGTCGCCAAGAAGGGGCAGGTTGAAGTAAGTGGTGCTCCCCCCTCGTTGATCCAGCATGCATGTTTGCTTTTAGTTTTACTGATATGTTCGTTTTTCGCATAATTGATCCACGATATGGCAATACTTTTGTCGGGTAACACTGAACAAATAGAATGTTATAATTGACTCCCAGATTCAGATAAATTCACAGAGTTTTACTTACTGTAGACCACGTGGAGTTTAGTAGGCTAATTTATAATTGATTGCGATCTTTGTCAGCTGGATCCTTTTATGCTGGCGTGCAAGCACAACTCCATGACAATAATTTTGTGATTAGATACTGAACAAATAGGATGCCAGATGTTATAACTGATACTTAGATTCAGATAGGCACAAGTATGTTCTAGGTTGATTTATAGTTGAATCGATCACCCATCTGGCTGTATTAGTCCGTGACAGAAATTGGTAAACATTTTTTAGATTTTCCACACTACGTATTGTACATTCATTAAATTTCGTATTGCAGTAGATCTATGTCTGTCTTGCTTTGATTTGGAGTGGATCCATGCTTAGAGAGCTACTCAATTGCTGTGGTCCAGTGCTTGTGTCGATGCAAAAATAACAGGTTGCTTTGTAATTTAGATATTTCTGAATTGCAGGTATTTTCTACAATTTTCATGCTGGCCAAAAAGTGTAGTGGTCTTGTTCTGCATACACGGTTTTTAATATTTTTTTCATCTTGAACTTCATATTTGGACTGCTGCATGCTTGTAAAGTTCTTGTTCTAACCGTTTTTAGTTTGCAGTAATAACCTCTTAGCTGTTTGGTGTTGGCTCCATAGGATTGCAGAAATTTGTTCTAGGAAATGTGTCATGCTTCTGTAGTCCTATATAGCTACCAGTCTTTCCTGTATATCACTATGTTGAGTTATTAGATACTTTATTTAAAGGGGAAAATTACCATCTGAGTTGAGCCCTCAAATTTCAACACCAGTACAAATAAACCAATAACATGTACAATCACCCCAGACCCCAGTATTGGGTAACGCGGCATCCTACTCAGCAGATAAGTTGTCAGCAATTATTCTGCTATGAGAAATACTCCTTCCCCCCTTGCCATCTCTTTCCATCAGGCATCAGCTGAGCACCTCTTCCTTTCCGTGAGCTTTTCCGTCAGAAATACTCCTCCCCCCCTTTCTACAAGCTTGTTGACACACTGTGCTTCCTCCCCTGGCCAGCAGATGCATCCACCTGTTGGGTGTTTTTATCACTCTCTGTCTGAGCTCCACTAGTAGAATGCCACATTTATATGAGAGCAATAGAATACAAGAACGGTTTACGGCTACAAGGGTGATTTTGAAAGAGGATCTCTATACAATTCACTTGCTTAAATTATTCCTTTATGCATTTTTTAAAATATTTTTGCAAAGAATAATGCTAATGATGGAGTTGGCAACACGAGTTAAAATTTCGAAGTAAATGCAGCTTTAACAAAGTATTTGTATTTGTTACCACAATACAATAAAGCACTACAAGCTTTTCGATTCCATACTACTATGTTATCTAGCTGGTAATTGTAGCACCTTGTAATGAGTCTATTATAATATTTTCATTGTTCTTTGTTGATAGTGTTACGGAGATACAAAAATTTACATTATATTTATGATCGAATTGACAATTATAGGGTTGATTGTTACTCCAGCTTGTAAAGACTTATTTCACTTTGCACTATCTTCATGATAGAACTTTAATATTTAAGTTGATAAAGTATAAAATGATATTTTAAAGCAGCTACTCAAATCACCCGCACAGCTGCAAGTGCCGAACATTTGTCACGAATAAAAGTTTGTTAACTATTTATCTAATCTCCCATGATTTGTTGTAGATGATGGAGCTAGAGCTCAGGAAACTGGAGGATACCATCAAATCCATCCATGAAGAAATGTTTTACCTTCGTGAACGGTATGCAATCTACCTGAGAAACAAAACTGCTCTTCTTCTTTTTTTGGGTGAAATTCAGCACATCTTATATTCATATCATGTTACTGACGTGTCATTGTTTCAGGGAAGAAGAAATGCAGGAATTGAATCGGAGAACGAACTCAAGAATGGCTTGGCTCGGTTTCCTTTCACTCGCCATCTGCCTATCAGTGGCAGGGTTGCAGTTGTGGCATCTGAAGAATTTCTTCGAGAGAAAGAAGCTTCTATGATTTCATTCTTTTTATAACCTCGTAGCATTTAGGCACATGTTTTGTGTTAACCTCCCTACTATTTTTAGAGGCCAAAAAATTTCCTCAAGAGGAACAAAGATGCTAGTACAGCTGAGAAATACTGCCTTCTATTTTCCTAGGCCAAATGAAATAGATGTAAAGTTCAATGCAGACGTCAGGTTTTGTTTTTCTTTTCTTTTCTTTTACTTTTTTGTTCGTGAACAATGTTTCTCCCTCATAATAAGTTATTTTTTGGGCTTCTGTCAAAATGTTGTGTGATGTTCTGGCCCAACCAGGTCCATCAACAAAAGAGAACATCATCTATCTTGGTCAAGTGCATGTGCATCAAAACCTGGATCCTGAATTCCTGTTAGGAAGCAAACACAACCTTCCGATACTGATGCTCGTGCCTCATACTACTGAATTATTTATGCTCACTTACCAGGCTTTGGACGCGAGTTAACCGTGCGAGGCGGACGCGGTTAGACCAGATTATCCTATCTGCTTCAGCGGCCTGATGAAAAGGGAAAAGGTGAGCCACTGAACCTTTTTTTTGTAATCACGTGTTTCATATTCGCTTTGCCTGCAGTTACAAAACCCAGGCGCCTTGCTTTCTCACTCGCTTTTCATTTTTAACGGAAAAGCTCATTTTGAGCAATAGAAATAATAAGAGTTTGGTTCCGGATCATGTGGGGGTCCCCAAACATAACCAAATGGCAGTACAACCGAGTTGGCTCCTCGATTATTAAAAAATTGCATCTCAAACCCTCCGTCCCAAATTAGTAATTAGTATTCATTTTGAGGTTTCTAGTTAGGTAGCTTTTGCTATGCACCTAGATATATATTATATCTAGATATGTAACAAAAGCTATGTACTAAGAAAAATTCAAATTAGTATTCGTTTTGAGTTTCTAGGTACGTAGCTTTTGCTATGCACCTAGATATATATTATGTCTATTACGTAGCAAAATCTATATAAAAAAAATTAAAACGAATAGTAATTTGGGACGGGGGGAGTAACAAAGAAACTAAGGGCGTGTTTGGATCCTTAGGATAAAGTTTAGCCCTTGTTATATCGAAATCGGATGCTAATTAGAAGGACTAAACATGAGCTAATTATAAAACCAATTGCAGAAGTCATGGGCTAATTCGCGAGACGAATCTATTAAGCCTAATTAATCCATCATTAGTAAATGGTTACTGTAACACCACATTATCAAATCATGGACGGCTTAATAGATTCGTCTTGCGAATTAGCATCCATTTGTGAAATTAGTTTTATAATTAGCTTATATTTAATACTCTTAATTAGTACCAAACAGGCCTAACGTAGACAACGTTGAAGGAACGTCACGTCACCAATTGATCCTTGCAACCTGCTAGAACGAATATTATTATATCGCCTCACGCGGAAGCACATGCCATACTGAAAAAAGACACTGGATTAGCTGTAATACGCTAGGCGCAATGGTTCAAGGCAGAGCATGAGCATTGCATTGGCTAATTTGGTTTGGTTTTAACACGGCCTGTATATGCTCGTTTTGGAGTACTTTTGAAATCCAAGGGATGAAGGGAACCATTGCAGGCGGAGAGCCAATGTGAATGAAAGGAAGCCTGATGTTGAAAGGTTGCATATTTCTGATCTTATTACAGACAGCAACGTTGATGGGTCCACCGCGCCTGAAAATTGCATGAGAGGACAAAACCGTCGCAAAATGACAACAGTCATGTTTGACCATTATATTATACTCAGCATTAGGATCATATGCCTGTGTTGCTACGGGCAAAATAAAAACTGAATTACACTATATCATACAAAATTGAGGAAAGGAAGTGTTGAAAGGTTGCATATTTCTGATCTTATTACAGACAGCAACGTTGATGTGTCCACCGCGCCTGAAAATTGCATGAGAGGACAAAACGGTCGCAATATGACAACAGTCATGTTTGACCATTATATTATACTCGGATCATATGCCTGTGTGTTGCTACGAGCAAAATAAAAACTGAATTACACTATATCATACAAAATTGAGGAATATACAACTCATTTTTCAACCTAAAAGTTCCAAATTATACAACTTGACATATAGTATTTTTTACATTGCCCAGAAAAAGAAGGAAAAAAGAATGATGTCAGCATATCACAGCTTCACTTGCTTTACATTCAAATTCAAAGAAACAGAAGTATAAGTGTTCACTTTGTAGACATAAATTTGCAACATCACTCTTGGAGCGCAGCCTAGCTTCTATTGTTCTTGATGCCGCCCGCGAGCGCAAGGACATCCAACATGGGTTGACGATGGTGCCACCGTGTCGTACGGTGAGCAGCATTAGTTCGAGAGAAATTAGGACTTCATGTAAAATTCATTGTAAATATGTGATAAAACTTTAGTAATGCTTGAAAATACATCAGGAATACGTGGAAATACATCAAAAATGCATTAAAACAATCAAATTCCCTGAAATAAAATGGAAAAGCCCATGAATAGTAGAGGGCCGAGATAACTTCGGCTCGGCCCTCGAAGCCAAAACGGCCCAAAAGACCACCCCGGGCCCAGCTTCCTTTTCCTTTCCCCCGTCGGCCCGAACAACGTGCAGGCCCAACAAAAATTGGCACGAAGCGATCTAACAGCTCGGTCCAGCTTTCCTCCCTAGTCCCCGTAGATCTTGGGCGCCCATTAGATGGGATGGTTGCCGTCCGCCCCGCCGGATCAAAACCCTGAAGCCAGCCGCACCCCTAACCCTAGGTCATTTCCCCCTCCGGGTTTCTCGCGTGAGGGAGGGGAAAGTCGGCGGCGGGCGATGGCGGGCGGTTGCCGCGCCACCACAGGCCCTCTCGCGGGGCTTGCGTGCGGCTTCGGCCGTGTGCAGCTCCATCGAGGGTCTCCACGGTGGTGTCGTGACGGCGCATGGCGCGTGCGGCAGTGCTCGCGGCTTGGCCGCGGCGGCGCCTGACCACGTTGATGGAAAGATCCGCACGGCGCACGCGCGATGCGCCAAGGCTCATGTGCAGCCAGCGAAATTTCATCAGAAATACACGAAAGTGCTGCTATCTTTCATCGATTTGGGATATCAGGTTCGGAATTATGGTGATTTGGGGATTTCACTGTTCTTGGTTTCCATTTGGGATTTCCTTGAGGTTTCTTCAATTCGATTTGATCTCCCCTCCTTCTGCATGATGGCTGAAAGTTTATGCACGTGATTCAATGACTTGTTATGGGTTTTGCATTGATCTCGTGCGAGTAGAGGTAGATTAACCCTAACAGTGGCATAGGGTATCATTTAACATGAGTGATGGCATCAATTTAGGCCTAACCCGATTCAAGAAAAATCAACTTTGACATGAGATTGCATCTATCCGCGTCTAATTGACCACGTAAGCACTATGACGTAGAACAATTTAGGTGTAAAACATGATTAATTAGCACTGCTAGAGATCTAATCTAGGGTTCTAGGCATGATCTAGGGTGATTAGGCTTACTTGGTTCTGGTGCAGAGGTAAACTAGTTGAGCTGATCTTCTTGACGTCGCCGGCGTGGGGTTGGAGGCGACGGTGGCCCCGGCCTGGGGTTGGAGATGATGGCGACGACAGGGTGGGATTGGAGGCGACGACGGAACCGGTGTGGATGCTGGAGAAGACAACGCCCGGTTGTAGTAGACAACAACGCCGGGTTGTAGGCGAATGCGGCGCCAGCGGGGTTGGTGGAGAGGGCGCTGCCGAATGAGACGATGGCACCGGTGCGTAGGAGACAACGGCGCTGGGGCGTAGGAGACGGCGGAGCGGGGTGGATACGATGGTGGCGCGGGGTGGAGGCGATGTCATGGTTGAGGCGATGGTTGCGCGGGGTCGATGGCGGAGCGGGGTGGATACGATGGTGGTCAGGGTGGAGGCGATGTCGTGGTCAAGGCGATGGTGGCGCGGGGTCGATGACGGAGGCGATGCGGCAGTGGCTAATATCTTTGTGAGGTGATGAGGGGAGGGCGCATAGGGTTCGATCGGAGGTCCTGAGATTGAGGCACGATCCTCGTAGGAGGCAAGGGATGTCTCGGAGGGGGTCGATTGGATCAATGGCATAGGTGAGATTAGCGCGAACACGTTTGCAGGAATAGAGGGGCGCTGATCGATCGGGGGTGGACCGACGGACCAAAAGGCGACGTACGACGTTTTTACTTGGTTTTGCTTTTTTTAGCTGTAGAGAAGAGAAGAGACGAGAGGCATGTTTGGAACTCAAAGACTACTGCTGGTAATGATGGGGAGAACATCTCAGGTTGTCATGCTTCATTGGTAGCAAAAACTATTGGGTTCTATGTTTTTGAAAAACAAATAAAACTGCTAAAGTTACAGGTTCCTCTACCAAGATTCAGATAATTGGCCGCACTTTGCGTGATATGGAGTACTAGTACTTCTGCATGGGCAAATTTAACCCTGGTAAAGAAATTCAGCCGGCAGCTGGTTAATGGAACACCATTTTTCCATCTTATAAAAGCAAGTGTATCTGTGTATGTTGGCAAAGCTGTTCCACGTACTTCGTGATCTGCCCTTTTTTAGACTTTATAAAAGATTCTGTTACCAGTCAAGCGATGATCCTGATTGCACGCTGCAGAGTCAACTGTACTAGGCGATATGATACGCGCGGGCATTTTTTTTTTCTAATTCATTTTGGCAACTCACAAATATCCCAAATCGGCACCCGGGCCTTATGAAATCGCTGCTCGATCGGTCGATCCCACACCACGTGCTCGCGCAGTCCGCACGAACATCCAGTTGGTCCTGGCGGAGGATCAGAACAGAATCCCGAGTCCTGGGCAACTTCCAGCGGAGAGGGGAATCCCATCTTCTCCGCCTGGCCTGCAACTGGAATGGGAAGCGAATTCACAGACTTGACAGATGGCAGGTGTACTGGTGCCCGCCGCCGCACCAACCGCGCGGGCGCGGCGCAGCCTTTCCGGGAGTAGTTGTTGGCGCCAGTGGGGATCGGATGGAGAACGCAACGCGCCACAGCTACAAGAAGGCGGCCGCGGCCGGGACACCAAACTGAGGTCACACCACCACACCAACCCCCCCGACTCCGCGCGCGTATCCATCCCATCCATCTTCCATCCCCCACGGTTTTAGTTGCTGCCCCGAGTCTCCCTCGCCTCTACGATCGGCGGCGGCGGCAGCATGGCCCGCGAGGCCCACTTCGGCGGGGACGACGCGGCGGCAGCGGCGGCGGCCAAGGACAAGAACGCCGAAGCCGACGCCGGCGCCGCGTCGGCGGCCACGGCCGCGCCGGGCGGTGGGCACAAGAAGCTGTCCCTGGTGCCGCTCATCTTCCTCATCTTCTTCGAGGTGGCGGGTGGCCCCTACGGCGCGGAGCCCGCGGTGCAGTCGGCGGGCCCGCTCTACGCGCTGCTGGGCTTCCTCGTCTTCCCCTTCATCTGGGCCATCCCGGAGGCGCTCGTCACCGCCGAGCTCTCCACCGCCATGCCGGGCAACGGGGGGTTCGTCCTCTGGGCCGACCGCGCCTTCGGCCCCTTCTCGGGCTCCCTCATGGGCACCTGGAAGTACGTGTCCGGGGCCATCAACGGCGCCGCCTTCCCGGCCCTCTGCGCCGACTACCTCGCCCGTGTCGTGCCCGCCGTCTCCGGAGGCGGGCCCCGGACCGCCACCATCGTCGCCTTCAACGTCGCGCTCACGGTGGTCAACTACACGGGGCTCACTGTCGTGGGGTGGTCCGCCGTCGGGCTGGGCGTCGCGTCGCTCTCGCCGTTCCTGCTCATGTCCGGCGTCGCGCTGCCCAAGATCCGGCCCCGGCGGTGGGGCGGCGTGGCGCCCGAGAAGGACTGGAAGCTCTTCTTCAACACGCTCTTCTGGAACCTCAACTACTGGGACAGCGTCAGCACCATGGCCGGCGAGGTGGAGCGCCCCGGGAAGACGCTGCCCAAGGCGCTCGTCTCCGCCGTCGCCATGACATCGCTCGGGTACCTGCTGCCGCTCATGGCCGCCACGGGCGCCATCGACGTCGCGCCGGAGGACTGGGGGAACGGATTCTTCGCGGACGCCGCAGGTGCGTGGGTTATTCGATCTAACCAACACAACTCCGTTTTTTACAACTAGCACTTGCAGCCGCCATCGGCCGAATCCTGTTCGCGCGTGGCCTGCAAACGACGCGCCGCCATCCTGATCGCGTCGTTGCATTGCCCAATTGCCGGGCATCCCAGCGATACAACAATATCTTTGATTCTTTCTCTATCTACTCCTTGAGCTTGATGTGTTGGTCTAGTTGCCATGACACGTCACGTGATTAGTCGGCATTGGCGGGCAGAGAGAGTCAAATGATACTGCTGTCATCGTGCACGCCGTGTACTTATTTATAGAGCCCCGCCGTGGGATGCTTTGGAAGGGCGCGGCTTCGTGCTCCAGCGGTAACTGCCAGGTCGATGGTGTGTCGGCTCAAGGAAGAAGGCGGCCTCAGCGTCGTCGACATTGAAGTGCAGAACACCTGCCTCCTCCTCAAGATGATGGATAAGCTCCACCAGGGCGACGACAACCCCTGGGCCAATTGGGTCCGGTTCCGGTACACGCCAAAACGCGCGACGCGCCTCACGTCTTGTTGGCAGACGTCCAGCGCCTCCTGCCCGTCTACAGAGGGATCACCACCGTTGTCCTTAGCAGTGGCGAGATGACCTCCTTCTGGCACGACAACTAGACCTCGCTTGGCTCCCTCGCCCGAGCGCTGCAGGTCCTATTCTCCAATTGCCTCGCGCCCAACATCACTGTTGCCGCCGCCTTCGCCACCTGCAGCCTCGCCTTGCCAATGCGTGCGTGCCTCTGCCGTGGCTGGCGAGGAGCTTGCGGGCCTCGCCGCCCGGCTGAGCAGCCTACGCCTTGGCGCCGCCCCGGATGCCCGTCGCCTCGCCTGGGGGAGCGAGGACCGGGTGCGTTCCGGCGCCGTTTACTCCATGCTGAAGTGGACGGGGTGCACGGTGCCGCACTCCAACATCAATTGGGGAAACTTTGCCCCCATCAAGGTTCGGATCTTCTTTTGGATCTTCCGGCAGGGGAACACGCGTACGCGTGACTTTCTCCACCGCCACGATGCCATGGGCAGCTCCACCTGCCCCTTCTGCACCGCCACTAAGGATGCCGCCCACCTCTTCTTCAATTACCCCCGCATTGCTCGCTTATGGCGAGCGGCGTGCCCCCACGCCTCTGTCACCTATCTTGCCGGGGCACTCCAAATGCTGCCACTCCCGCTAGGAGCGCTCCTCCACACCGGCACACTCCTGCTCTTGTGGGTGATTTGAAAAGGCCGCAACAGGATGATCTTTGACTCCGTCGACCAGCCCGTCTCCGTCATCGCCCAAGCTGCCCAAGCTGCCAAGGAGCACATCAACCTTTGGCTTGCGCCCCCCCTCGCCTCGACACCCTTCCACTTGAGTCCTGGTGCTTTGACCTCTGTGTAATATAACACCTACACTCCCTGCATCCCCCGTTGCTCCTTAAATCCTTAAAAAAAGTTTAGTATTAATTTATCATCTCGGAGGAATATCTTGAGCTGGAAGGGGTCCGCACTTCTGATTGCCTGCTAGGCATGGGAGATGGGACCACGATATAGTATATCTTTCAGAGTTTCAGGCTAAAATTGGCAATGGGGCACGGGGCACCTACCTGGAGAATTTCGGGTTTGGGAGTTTCTTCTTCTCGATGAGCGTTTGGGAGTGTCTGCTTGAATTTAAGCACAGTTTGAAATTAGCTAAAAACCTTGCATAGAATCTGGGCATTGTGAAAGTTTTTGCACAAGTAGCGCAACCGACTATGACTGAAGCTCCATGGCTAGATATAACTTGCAAGCTGCCTAGGCGTAAATTACAATTTAGCAGTCCAAACAGGCATCCTATATCCACCATGTACAGTTTCATCTTTCAGTCAGTCACTGACTCAATTTTACTACGATTTACCTGGCAATGATTGCTGCAAAACTCACTCACTGGCTGCAATGTATACCAAAATGCAGGCATGATCGCGGGCAGGTGGCTCAAGTACTGGATCGAGGTGGGCGCGGTGCTGTCCTCCATCGGCCTCTACTCGGCGACGCTGAGCAGCGCGGCGTTCCAGCTGCTGGGCATGGCGGACCTTGGCCTCCTCCCGTCCGCCTTCGCGACGCGCGCCCCGGTCTTCAACACGCCCTGGGTCAGCATCGTGACCACCAGCGCCATCACCCTGGGCATGTCCTTCTTCAGCTTCAACAACATCGTGGCCGCCGCAAACTTCCTCTACAGCCTCGGCATGCTCCTTGAGTTCGCCGCCTTCATCTGGCTCCGCATCAAGCGGCCGGACCTGTCCCGGCCGTACCGCGTGCCGGCCCGCCTCCCCGGCGCCGTGGCGCTGTGCCTCGTGCCGTCGGCGTTCCTCGTCTTCGTCATGGCCATCGCCGGCTGGAAGGTGTACGCCATCAGCGCCGCGTTCACGGCCGCCGGGGTCGGGGTGTACTACCTCATGCGGTTCTGCAAGGAACGGGGGTGCCTCAGGTTCAGCGACGGTGGCGACGAGGGGGCGGCGGCGGCGTACCACCAGCGCCAGGGCAGCAGGAACGGTGATGTCTGACGACATCATCAATCGTACTGACATCTACACCCTGTTCTTTTTTGGTGCCTGCAGCTCGATCCGGCGTTGCTGCGATGTGTAATGATTGTACTGGGGTCGTGCTCGTGCAAAAATGCATAGGAATTTCCGGATCTGTAGCAAGGTCTTTTCAGGGTTTGGCTGGCTGGCATTGCTGACCGGATGAGTGTTTCTTGCTCGAGTGGTTTTCCTCGTTGCTGCAGAAAGTGTAAAGGCACTTCAAGTGTCTGTGACTCCAGAGATGGACAGATAGTAGGACGATTGGGCCGCCGTGCTTGACGCAACACAGCAACAGGGCAGGTCACGCATCAGCATGCCGAAGGCGTGGCGGATGGCATGTCGTGGTGGAGATGCTTGCTGATCATAGCGCAGTTGGGAGTACTGGACGCCACCATTTGCCCTGTCCCTCGTGAGGCAACAACATTCTCAAATGAGCAGGATAGTTATAGTTCCGGTAAATCTCGACACTTGGGAGGCAGAAAAATCTTGCTCAGCTACAAAAATTATTACATTAGTGAACACTAGTTTTTGCCATTAAATCAAAGAAAAAAATGAGTTTAGCCTCCCTAACAAGCTACTCCGTCCGTTCCAATTGTTTTAACTTTTCTAGATGCATATAAATTTTGTTATGTATATAGACTTAATATATTAATATATATCTAGGTGCATAGTAAAAATCATGTATCTAAAAAAGCCAAAACGATATATAATTTTGATATTTTTTGTTACACTTTGCCCCCTCTGGCTTCGCCCGCTATTCGACTCTCAGTGCTTGTTTTATGCCGGTGTTTGTTTTGATGGTTGTGTTGCTACGGCATCCACTACATGGGTATTGGGTAGTTTTTTTTATATATATTTGCTTTTCCTTTCGGTGTTGGCTACCTTGAAAATAAATGCAAAATAGTATATCAACGTCTCCGTACCGCATCAAAAAATACAGCATGAAACAGCGGCGGAACTGACGGGGCGACGGGAACCATGACCTCCCCAACAAAGAAAAAATTTTCTACAGCCCCTTGTCAATTGTCAGTCTATGGATCTGTTGACGCCGGATTTCGTCATCAGTAAATCGGCGTCAAAGAGGAAAGAAATCGAAGGAATACAGATGGGAATCGGTCAAAAGGTGCTACAGTGTGGAATCGGTCAAGTGGCTTTTTCTTCGCTTCCGGTTCCCAATCGGCAGCCCTTTGCTGATAAGAAATCGGCCGATCAGGAAGGTGGACTAAGGTGGGCCTGTATGGGTTTGGAAAGGCGGAAGGATAAGGTGGGGTTCAGCCCACGAAGCGTGGGGTTATTAGTTTAGCACGGATTGTGCTTGTAGATATTTGTTTTCTGTTTGAATTAGAGATAGAGTTCTAGTCGGTTAAGAAGATTATTTGTACGGGGCTATAAATAGCTACCTTTGTAAATCTGTAAGGACAACAATCAATCAATACAACAAGTTACTTTATTCTTCGTACTTACTGTCAAGCAGGCGACTTCGCCATTACTTTTCCTTCTCACGAGTTCGTGCGGGTTGGCAGGGCTGCATCATCTTGATCTCCGGCCGATTCTGTAAGTTCCGTTTGTCGAGTAACATCTAAGCTTTAACTTCTGGCGCATCGCTGTCGTTTCGCTTAGATTTATTCATCAGTTATCGATATCGATTAGATTCATAGGTTTCTACCTGTTTTTCTAGTTTTTATCATCAGTTATCCTGCTAGGAATCGGTAGTATCGGCTTTCGTTGCTTTCTGTAGTCAGATCCATTCGTTGCCGATTAGATCTTTTCCTAGTACTGTTTTCATAAGCTTTGTACCGGTTGCTTCAGTATTTGTTTGTTTACGAAGCTACAGGGATCGTGCTGTCTTATAGCCGATTTCATCATCACAGTAAATCGGCCGATCTGCCGATAAGCTATCTCGATCGGAAACTTAGCCGATCGTGGTTACTGAATTTAACACGTGTTATTCCTTGCCAATCAACAGGTCAGATTGGCTGGCACGCCGCGCGAACCGCACCGGGGCATTCACCCGAACAGGAGCTAAGCAGATTCTCCCGGGTCGTGTGTCGGTCGCTGGGGTTCGGTTGACCGATTTCTAGCGCCAACACACTTTTGGCACGCCCGGTGGGACCATTACAACCGCTGTCATGTCGAAAGCTGCTGAAGTTTCCGAAGATAACGTCATCGAAGTGACGGAAGCAGATCTAAAGGACGACCAAAGGGAAGATCTGAATCAGTATTTGGAGCAAGTCCGGAAAACCTGCTTGAAATCCTTCAGTCGTTCCAGGAGCGGGGAAACTGTTAAAAAATCTCCTTTCACTACTCCTCGCCAGATCACGATTTCAGAAGATTCGGACAAGATGTCCGATATGATTCAGCAATCTCTTCATCACGCCTTCATCAACCAATCCTCGGTACTTTCAAACATGGTACACAATGCTGTTGTCAACTCCTTCGCCGGGGGTATACCACAGGGATACAGGGGACCTACGTATTTTCAGCCGATTCCACCAAATCAGGCTTATCAGGCTTCTCAGCCGATCCAATCCTCCGTCGGAGGGATCGGTGCCTCTATGTCATCAACTCCTTTGGGATACGGAGGAGTCGGTGCCTCTACGTCATCAACTCCTTTGGGATACGGAGGAGTCGGTGCCTCTACGTCATCAACTCCTTTGGGATACGGAGGAGTCGGTGCCTCTACGTCATCAACTCCTTTGGGATACGGAGGAGTCGGTGCCTCTACGTCGTCAACTCCTTTGGGATACGGCTCCGTCCAGCCGTCCACTACACCACTCCCTCCAGTCATCCCTTTACCCTGGGGGGCACCTTTAAACACGACCGGTTTGAATCAATCGGTCAGCCAAGGGAATCCTCTGTTCCAGACACCTTCCCAAACGGCCACTCGGCCGATCATACCACCATACCAACCTATCTCTCCGGAGGTCAACAAGACGTCAGAACTCATGCTATATGATGAAACGAGTGGTGCCTACAAGCAGCCGTCCTTTACTACACCGCCGGCTTATACTCAGATACCACCTTTTCACCAATCCCCTTTTATTCAACCTCCGATTTATCAACACGTGCCGATTCCGCCGCCAGCTATTCCTCAGCAACAACCAGATTGGGCGGCGCAAATCGCGGAAGTGATGCAAGAACAATTCGGCTTGAAGCCGAAGGTTCAAACTTATACTTACAGAACACCATACCCATCTACATATGACTTGTTGCCGTTTCCCCATCGGTACAAAGTCCCGGATTTTACTAAATTTTCCGGAATGGATGATACTTCTACCATAGAACATGTGAATAGATTCATCATCCAATGCGGCGAAGCAGCTACGCAAGATGCCCTGCGGGTACGGTTGTTCTCGTCATCTTTGTCTGGATCGGCTTTCCAGTGGTTCACCACTTTACCACCAAACTCGATTATCACATGGGCCGATCTAGAGAGGCAATTTCACAAGTACTTCTATGCTGGAGTCCACGAAATGAAGTTGTCCGATTTGACTAGCCTCCGGCAACGAAGTGATGAGCCGATACCCTCGTACATACAGAGGTTTCGGGAAATCAGAAACAAGTGCTACTCCTTGGCTCTAACTGATGCACAGTTGGCCGATATAGCCTTCCAAGGCCTACTGCCACACATCAAGGAGAAATATGCGTCACAAGAGTTCGAGAGCCTAAGCCAGATTGTCCACCGATTGTCCGGACAAGAAGTGCGTCCATTTGACCCAAGGAGGAATTTCCAAAAGAAAGTAGCATTCCTGGAAGAAGTAGAGGATGAAGAAGACGTCGAAATCGGACTTGCAGAGTGGATTAAGGGAAAGAAGCCAATATCATGCCCATTCGGCAAAAAAGAGCCGGAAGCATTCGGTTTCGATACCACTAAAGCTGACAAAATATTTGACCTTCTACTCCAGGAAGGACAGATTAAACTCTCACCTTACCACACGATTCCCTCTGCCGAGCAGTTGAAGAAGATGAAGTATTGCAAATGGCACAATGCCACGTCGCATGATACCAATGAGTGCAAAATCTTCAGACAACAAATACAGTCGGCCATTGAACAGGGCAGACTCAAGTTTGAAGTGCCGGCAAAACCGGCCAAACCAATGAAGATTGATCAGCATCCGTTTCCTACCAACATGGTGGATACGGGTAAGAATCCCCTCCAAACGAAGGTGCTGACATCCGAATCGGCAAAAAAGAGTGGCGCTGTCGATCCCAGGAATCAAGTCACGTCTGAAGACATCAAGGGGAAGCGACGGATGGAGGCCGATGACGATGAGCCAGAAGGACCACGCATCACCTCCCAGTTCCTGCTCCAAAAATACCAGCGCCAACATGAACGATCAAGGTCCCGAGAGGAAGCAATACGTCGGCACGAGGAACATTGGGGATGCCCATTCTTCATCCACTGTTGGGAAAATAACCTCAGACTTCCATCAGCTGATACGTGCCCAGAGTGCAACGGCCCCTATCGAAACAATCGGCCGTTCACAAGGTCTCGCTCTAGAGACGGAAGGCCAGAACCGATCAGCAGGAATCGGCGAATTTCAGATGATCAACGCCTTTCCATGCGTGATCGGCTGGGGGGCAGAAGCGACCGATATGATCGGTCAGAAGGAAGAGGCCATGATAGGCAGGGGGGCAGAAACGATCACCACGATCAATCAAGTAGCAAAACCAGCGTTCACAGCCGGCTCGAAAACATGGCCGATGCGCGGGTAACAGGCGAGAACCCGTTAGGACGCGAACCAGAATGGGAACGCGCCGGGAAAGAAGGGAGGCCAATAAACCCCAGATGGTGCCCCGACGGTTTAACCAAATCACAAAAACGGAGAATCCAACGCCTCCGCCAATGGGAACAGCAAGAAGAAGAGGGCACGATGGACAAAAAGCAAGAAAGACCTCGGGTGTGGCGCCCCAAGAGAAGCGACAAAGGCAACAACTAGTCGGCGGGTGACGAATCGGCAGCTGAAATCGATATGGTTTTCATATTGCCGATGGAGTTCATGACCCCCGCCGATCAACAGGATGTGTCGACGATAGAGGAACAAACAGCAAGGTTGGTTTTAGAACCGATGATGGCCACGTTCGAAAAGCCCGAAGATGACGAACGACAACATATGAAGGCGTTGTTCCTTAAAGGGCATGTTGACGGTCGCCCCCTCACTAAATTGATGGTCGACGGGGGAGCTGCCGTCAACATCATGCCATATGCTGTACTCCGAAAGCTGGGAAAAAGCGACGACGACCTGACCAGGACCGACATGATGCTCAAGGACTTCGAAGGCAAGGTGTCAAACGCTCGCGGTGCCCTCTGCGTCGACCTCACCATCGGCAGTAAGACCCTTCCTACCACATTTTTCGTCATTAATGGCAAAGGGTCCTATAATATGCTTCTTGGTCGAGACTGGATACACGCAAACTGCTGCATCCCATCAACTATGCATCAATGCCTTGTACAATGGATCGGCGATAACATCGAAGTGGTCAAAGCCGACTCCGCATACAGCATCGCAGCAGCTGACGCACAACAATGGAGCTGCGAAACTGTCAGGTGCATATCAGGTAGGGTGTGGGAAACCGATTTCCTGAAGGTCACCGATTTTGGCCTACAGCCGATCCGAGCAGTCGGCTCCGAAGAAGCGCAATAAATGGATCAGTTCGCCAGAGAAGACGGGAAGCTGGGACACGGATTCACGTCGGCCGATTCTTTAGAGATGGTAGATTTAGGTGACGGGACCAAACCAAGGCCGACTTTCATTAGTGCAAATTTAGATCCAGAGTACAAGTGTAAATTGACAAATTTATTAAGAGAGTTCAAGGATTGTTTTGCGTGGGAGTATCACGAGATGCCCGGATTAGATCGATCTATTGTTGAACATCGGCTACCCATAAAACCAGGGTATCGGCCGTACCAACAACCCGCACGACGATGCAATCCTAAAATTTTACCGGACATAAAAGCCGAAATAACTCGGTTAATTGAAGCAAAATTTATTCGGCAATGTCGTTACGCCGAGTGGATTTCTAATATCGTACCGGTGTATAAGAAAAACGGGAAGTTGCGCGTTTGCGTCGATTTTTAATCAGGCCACACCGATGGATGGCTACCCCATGCCTACGGCCGATGTACTGATCGACGCTGCCGCAGGGCACAAAATTATTAGCTTCATGGATGGGAACGCCGGATACAATCAAATACTTATGGCCGAAGAGGATATACCCAAAACGGCTTTCAGATGTCCAGGCCATCTTGGTCTGTTCGAGTGGGTGGTGATGACTTTCGGTTTGAAAAATGCTGGTGCTACATATCAGAGGGCTATGAACTATATTTTTCACAAACTCATCGGCCTCCTGGTGGAGATCTACATCGACGACGTTGTGGTCAAATCCAAAAGCCACGAGGAACACCTAGCCGATTTGCGAAGGGTCTTAGAGTGTACCAAAAAACATGGTCTTAAGATGAATCCCAACAAATGCGCTTTCGGCGTTTCCGCCGGACAGTTCTTAGGATTCATGGTGCACGAACGAGGCATTGAAGTCAATCAGAAGACCATAGCGGCTATCAACAAAGTAGTCGCCCCACAAAACAAAACTGAGCTACAGTCTCTAATCGGCAAGGTAAACTTCATCAGAAGATTCATATCTAATCTATCTGGACGGATTCAGGCGTTCACACCACTTCTGAAGTTGAAGCCAGACCAGGAGTTTATATGGGGAGAAGAACAACGCAACGCGTTAGAAGACATCAAGCGGTACCTGGTATCACCCCCAGTCCTGGTTCCTCCTCAAACGGGTAAGCCGTTTAAACTATATTTATCAGCCGATGACAAAGCTATTGGGTCGGCTCTAGTCCAAGAGTTTGAAGGCAAAGAACGGGTAATTCATTACGTTAGCAGAAGACTCCTGGATGCCGAAACAAGATATCCTCCAGTAGAGCGTTTGTGTTTGTGTCTTTACTTCTCGTGCACCAAACTCAGACACTATCTACTGTCGGCAGAATGTATAGTCGTATGCAAAGATGATGTAGTGAAATACATGCTGTCACTGCCGATATTGAAAGGGAGAATCGGCAAATGGATTTTGGCTTTATCAGAATTCGACCTACGATACGAATCGGCAAAAGCCGTCAAGGGTCAAGTCATGGCCGATTTCGTTGCCCAACACTGTGGGCCAGAGATCACCTTCGTAGAACCAGCGCCTTGGCAGTTGTTTTTCGATGGGTCATCATGCGGAGCCGGATCGGGAGTCGGCATCGTCCTCATATCGCCTCGGGGGGCAAGATATGATTTTTCTCTGCCGATAGAAACCGCCGCCACCAACAATCAAGCGGAGTACAGAGCTGTATTAAAAGGCTTACGATTATTGAGAGAAGTCAAGGCCGATTCTGTCGAGGTCTTCGGAGATTCGATGCTAATTGTGGATCAGCTAACCGGAAGAGCTGAGTGCAAAGATGACATATTGCGAATCCATCACGAAGATTGCTTACAGCTTTTGAAAGAGTTCAGATCGGCAGTAATCGAGCACGTCCCAAGAAACCACAACGAGGAAGCAAACAAACTCGCTCAACACGCATCTGGGTATCGGCCGATTCCGGGCGCCATGGCTTTAGAGCTTGCAGCCGACGATTGGCGTAAGGAAATTGCCGATTACCTAAAAGATCCGTCCAAAAAGGTGGAGCGACGAATGCGCTTTCATGCTACCAAGTACGTGTTGCTCGAAGACGATCTGTTCTACCGAACGATCGATGGTGTTCTTCTTAAATGCCTTGGGACAGAAGAAGCCAAGACTCTGATGGGAGAAATCCATGAAGGGGTATGCGGAGCTCACCAATCAGCACATAAGATGAAGTGGATGATCAGAAACAACGGGTACTATTGGCCTACGATCCTCGAAGATTGTTTCAAATATTATAAGGGTTGTCAGGAATGTCAAAGGTTTGGAAATGTCCAGCGCGCACCCGCGTCGGCCATGAATCCCATCATCAAACCATGGCCGTTCAGAGGGTGGGGAATAGACCTCATCGGCCAAATTTATCCACCATCGAGCAAGGGGCACAAGTTTATCCTGGTTGCCACTGATTATTTCACCAAATGGGTGGAGGCAATCCCACTAAGGAATGTGACTTCGGCTATCATGGCCGATTTCGTAAGGGATCACATCGTCTACCGATTCGGTATCCCTCAAACTATAACGACCGATCAAGGAACAATGTTCACATCGGGAGAATTTGAGGAATTTACGACCGATATGGGCATCAAGCTGCTGAATTCGTCTCCGTATTACGCTCAAGCCAATGGTCAGGCAGAATCTTCCAACAAAGGAATAATCAAGTTGATCAAAAGGAAGATTGAAGAATGCCCTAAGAAGTGGCACTTATGTTTGACCGAAGCCCTATGGGCATACAGAATGGCCTGTCACGGGGCTACCAAGTTATCCCCCTACCAGTTGGTATACGGTCATGATGCAGTGCTTCCATGGGAGTCAAGGGCAGGATCAAGGCGCATTTCACTGCAAGACCAATTGTCGGCCGATGACTACTCGGCTCTGATGAAGGAAGAACTTGATGACTTGGCCGGCCAACGACTGAGAGCTCTAATAAGCATCGAAGAGAACAAAAAAAGAGTGGCCAGGTGGTATGATAAAAAGGTCAAAGTCAAACAGTTCTCCCCTGGAGATTTGGTATGGAAGTTGGTACTACCGATCGGGTCGAAAGATCCTAAATTCGGCAAATGGTCTCCTACCTGGGAAGGGCCGTATAGAATCGGCAGATGCGCCCCAGGGAATGCATATATTTTGGAAACAACAGAGGGGGAAGAATTCACTAGGGCTCTGAATGGGAGATATTTAAAAAGATATTACCCAAGTATATGGGTCGGGGCCTAAGGGGATAAACACAGCCAAATATGACCGACACGACTCGGTTTTGAGATTCATATGAAATCGACTAGAATGGCCGATTACGTTCATAATGGCCGATTACATTCATTCGGGTCGATTACATTCGGTGCGGGCGACCGATTACATGGCCGACAAAACACTAAGTCGCCCTTAGAATAAAAATACAGTAACTAATTATTCTTGCTCTTACGCTCCCTCTCAGCCCGACCCAACTCTATCATGAGTCGAATGTATTCTTCTTCTACGGCCTTCATTGAATTCTCTGCTTCGACTTGACGGGGGAGATCTACGGGAAGGCGCGAAGCCTCCGCCGCCGCCAGAGCGACGGGCCGAGGAAGCATGCGGACCCTGTCGGTGGAAGGCCGCAGGTTCTGAGGGAATGGACGAGCTCTATCGGCAGGAAGCCGCGGGTCGCCGTTCCTTTCCAGGAAGTCCATGATCGTGCAGGTCGTCGAGGTGATGTCACCACCAGGAACGTTACGGCGATGACCCCTCATGGCTCGAAGCATATGGTGATGCTCGTCCACTACGGCCTCCAGGACTACCCGAGCTTCCGTAGGCACTCGATAGCGCGCACAAGCTCCGAACTAAGGCGTTGAGGCTGAAAACAGAGAGGAAATGAGTTAGCACATTCACTTCCCAAGATCTGTAAGGAGAAGGCGAAGCGTCACCTGGTTGACGGAAGAAGACGACGATGAAGCCATAACAAAGTGGTTGTGCCGATAAGAGGAAGAGGAGAAATGAGATGGAAGTCAAATCAGTGTTATCGGAGAGGAAGCGCCGGGGTCGATATTTATGGGGGAATACAGTAAAATCTGATGAGGCCACGTCCCATCGGTAATAAGGAAGGCAGTAAATAGAAGGGATCACGAAGGATCAGTCAAAGGCGGCAGTAAATGTTCGTACAAAACGGTCAGTGTTTTACAGATTACCCAAAAGGGTATCGATAGCCGTGACGGCCCGACGTCGGATCTGATCGGCAGAGTCAAGAACCCGTTGGTCTTCTTCTGCCGATCCAGGGACTTCCGATGCGGTGCGGTGGAGCCTCAGAGCCTCCTGAGCAAGACGCTGCCTCTCCCGTGTCAAATCGGCAATAGCCAAAGGTAATTCTTGAAGTCTGCTCTCTTCAGCGCTGATGGCCTTGGTCACTTGTTCCATCTCTTTGGCAAGGTCCGCCCTCCGTCGTTTGAGGCGATCTATTTCACTAATGATCGCCGGCCGTGAATCTTCCAAGACATGGATCCGCCGATTCGCTTCTTGAGCCTGGTGCTTGAAAGCATTTTCATCTTCACGGATCTTGGCCAGTTTCGCGCGATCGGCCATATGACGAAGGGCTCTAAAAACGGGAATCCTCATAGACTCAATAAAAGCCGCCGGTGCCAACGCCTCTTCCGCTTCCTCTGGTACACGTCCGCTGACGTCACTAAAAAGCTGCCGAATCGGCGAAGCATCTTCTACCAATCGGCCGATATCCCCTTGAAGGAGGGATCGGATGTTGACAAGCTTAGCCCGGACGTCGTCAGGGACGGAGCTTAAGGCGACTTGGCGAGAAGAAGTCTCCTCATCATCAGAGAGAGCGACCGCGAAACGGAAGGATATTTTCACTGCGGCCGTTTCGGAGGAGAAGTTATAAAGAATTTCGAAATAAAAAACTATGTTTTACTCCGAAACTGGGGGGCATGTGTCGACGCCGGATTTCGTCATCAGTAAATCGGCGTCAAAGAGGAAAGAAATCGAAGGAATACAGATGGGAATCGGTCAAAAGGTGCTACAGTGTGGAATCGGTCAAGTGGCTTTTTCTTCGCTTCCGGTTCCCAATCGGCAGCCCTTTGCTGATAAGAAATCGGCCGATCAGGAAGGTGGACTAAGGTGGGCCTGTATGGGTTTGGAAAGGCGGAAGGATAAGGTGGGGTTCAGCCCACGAAGCGTGGGGTTATTAGTTTAGCACGGATTGTGCTTGTAGATATTTGTTTTCTGTTTGAATTAGAGATAGAGTTCTAGTCGGTTAAGAAGATTATTTGTACGGGGCTATAAATAGCTACCTTTGTAAATCTGTAAGGACAACAATCAATCAATACAACAAGTTACTTTATTCTTCGTACTTACTGTCAAGCAGGCGACTTCGCCATTACTTTTCCTTCTCACGAGTTCGTGCGGGTTGGCAGGGCTGCATCATCTTGATCTCCGGCCGATTCTGTAAGTTCCGTTTGTCGAGTAACATCTAAGCTTTAACTTCTGGCGCATCGCTGTCGTTTCGCTTAGATTTATTCATCAGTTATCGATATCGATTAGATTCATAGGTTTCTACCTGTTTTTCTAGTTTTTATCATCAGTTATCCTGCTAGGAATCGGTAGTATCGGCTTTCGTTGCTTTCTGTAGTCAGATCCATTCGTTGCCGATTAGATCTTTTCCTAGTACTGTTTTCATAAGCTTTGTACCGGTTGCTTCAGTATTTGTTTGTTTACGAAGCTACAGGGATCGTGCTGTCTTATAGCCGATTTCATCATCACAGTAAATCGGCCGATCTGCCGATAAGCTATCTCGATCGGAAACTTAGCCGATCGTGGTTACTGAATTTAACACGTGTTATTCCTTGCCAATCAACAGGTCAGATTGGCTGGCACGCCGCGCGAACCGCACCAGGGCATTCACCCGAACAGGAGCTAAGCAGATTCTCCCGGGTCGTGTGTCGGTCGCTGGGGTTCGGTTGACCGATTTCTAGCGCCAACAGGATCATATCAGCACTCAGCAGGTTAAGACCGCACGGGCCGAGCCTAATTGGCATTCTGGCAACTGTTTGCCCAGTACCCAACAACGTACGAACGTACACAGGTGGTTCGGCACCTATTCACGTACCGAATCACGCGACGTTTCATTCCAATCTCGTGACGCGCCGACACCACCAAAACCTCGCCTGATGCCCGGTCACTCGCCGCCTGTGGTCTGCGGATAGCTGGAATCTTGCACTGTCATTGCGCCATCGACGATGGGGAAGCTGGTGGCCGCAGCGGCGTGCCTGCAATGGAGGGTAACATCACGGGGGCGACCCCATGCTCCTTCTGATGTTCCTCCTCCAACCCAAACCAATATAAGTATAACCCGTCAATTATTTTCAATTTTATTCCTTATCTCATAACATCATAGGATTTTTTTTTTGATAGAATTAGGCCAAAGCCTTGTAGTGCGCATTTTCTGCAATGAAATTGGTTAAGACTAGGTTACGAAACAAAATGGAAGATGGATTTTTAAGAGATTGCTTGTTACTCTATATCGAGAAAGATTACAATGAAAGTCACGACAGATTCGATTATTGATCATATTTCAATAGTGAAAAGTCGTGCAGTCAAATTGAAATGAATAAGGTATATTGATCACTTTTGCAAACTATTCACTTTTGTATATTACCGTTGCATAATTAACTACTACAGTCATGACTAGCTGTTGTATGCTTGTTGAATCGGCGAATGTTTGTCTGCCCCTTTTAATTTTCCGCCACTGCATGAAAATGTATTTCATAATGGACCCAATAATACTAATATAATATCATAATGTTGTTATTCTTTTTCTATAAGCTTAGTCAAATTAAAGATAGGTTTACTTAGGACAAAAAACTAGAAATGCTTACATTTTGTACTAGAAATTATTGATTTTTGGGATGATGGTCCTGATGGAGTAGATGAGAACGCTATTCCATTAGGTTGAGGTTAGATGGGAATTGGAGAAGTGGTTGCAAGAAGCATAACGTTGGTGAGGTAAACCACAAATTGTTGATGATGCCGGGCGATATGGTTCGCTAACAACTTGATATTATTACCACCGGTAAACAAGAACACATTTTTAATAACTATAGGGCTCAAAATGAGGTATTTTATATTATTGTATAATTGCATTAACCTCTCCCTACTGTATGTGAAACAGTTTTGGATGGTACGGAGCTACGGGTGCGTTTGGTTGGGAGACAATGTAGAACGGGACGGTCCCGTTCCAGTTTTTCGGGATGGGATGATCCCATTTCTTGTTTGGTTGAATGGGATGGGATGATCCTATTTTTTGTTTGGTTGGAGAGATCGCTATAGACGGGACAAGCACCGTTTTCTTCTCCTGTTAACACCGTTCGTGGGACCCACCTGTCATACTAACAGGTATTTTCTTCCTCCACCGGCCGGCCGCGGTGGAGCTCGCGCCCGCCGGCCGCCGGCCGCGCCCGCTCGCCGGCGCCCGCCCGCGCCCGCCGGCCGCGCCCGCTCGCCCGCCGGCCGCCGCCCGCGCCCGCTCGCCAGCCGCCGCTCGCGCCCGCTCGCCCGCCGGCCTCCGCCCGCGCCCGCCCGCGCCCGCTCGCCCGCCGGCCGCGCCCGCTCTCCCGCCGGCCGCCGCCCGCTCGCCCGCCCGCACCCGC
>NC_028458.1:45243324-45255726 GCF_000263155.2 Setaria italica
TCACTAGTCCACCTTGTTCAGCACAAGTAAAAGTGTAAAAAACATCTGCAGAGGGAACCAGGCCTACACAGTCGTACTACCGATTTGCCAAAGATGATAACGCAGGGAATCCAAGCCAGCGACAAGGGCTCGCCAGTTCACCCCAACGCGTCTCCCGCCAATCCTCAAAACCTCGCCATCGACGCAACCAACCTCCCAACCACCGCCGTAGCCGGCGGCGGCGCCGGCCAAGAAAGAGGCCGCAACAAGCTGACCCTGTTCCCCCTCATCTTCCTCATCTTCTTCGAGGTCGCCGGCGGGCCATATGGCGCCGAGCCGGCCGTGCAAGCCGGCGGCCCCCTCTTCGCCCTCCTCGGGTTCCTGGTGTTCCCCTTCGTCTGGGCCGTCCCCGAGTCCCTGGTCACCGCCGAGCTGTCGACGGCGATGCCGGGCAACGGCGGCTACGTCCAGTGGGTAGACCGCGCGTTCGGCCCGTTCGCCGCCTCCCTGATGGGGACGTGGAAGTACATCTGCGCCGCCGTCGGCGCCGCCGCCTTCCCGGCGCTCTGCTCCGACTACCTCTCGCGGGCGGTCCCCGCCGTGTCAGGCGGCGGCGCCCGCGTGGCGACCATCGTCACGTTCAACGTCGCCCTGACGCTCCTGAGCTGCACGGGGCTGAGCGTCGTCGGCTGGACGGCCGTGGCGCTGGGGCTCGCTGCGCTGTCGCCGTTCCTGTTGATGGTCGCCATCGCGCTGCCGAAGATCCGGCCGCGGCGGTGGGGCACGACCGCACGCGTGAAGGACTGGAAGCTCCTGCTGAACACGCTGTTCTGGAACCTGAACGGCTGGGACAGCGTGAGCACGATGGCCGGCGAGGTGGAGCGGCCCGGGAGGACGTTCCCCGCGGCGCTGGTCTCGGCCGTGTGCATCGGGTCGCTCGGGTACCTGCTGCCGCTCATGGCGGCCACCGGCGCCGTCGATGCGCCGCCGGAGGCCTGGGGAGACGGCTACTTCGCCGACGCGGCAGGTAACTTTGTCTCTTGCACAGCCAGTGGCCAGAACACTCCACGGCACATGTTATTGTAGAATTTTCTCATTGTCGGATTGCTAGCGTGCGTCACGTCAGGATCAGATTCATGGACTCCTACGGCTTGGGTCAAAAGACCAATTGAGACAAGAGACAACAGACAAGTAGCTACAGGGACAACTTGGCAAACTTGCCCGGCCGGCTCCCAAATTCCATGGACGACAGTGAACGATGACCGTGACATGTTACAGAATTATTGGTGATGTTCTTTGGTCCCGTGCATATGCAGGTGTGATCGCCGGCAAGTGGCTCAAGTACTGGATCGAGGCCGGCGCGGCGGCCTCCTCAGTGGGCCTCTACTCCGCGACGCTGAGCAGCGCGGCGTACCTCCTGGTGGGCATGGCCGACCTCGGTCACCTCCCGTCCGTCTTCGCCGCGCGCGCCTCGGGCCTCGGCACCCCCTGGGCCAGCATCGCCGCCACGGGGGCCGTCGCGCTCGGCATGTCCTTCGCGAGCTTCGACAGCATCGTCGCGGTCACCAACTTCCTGTACGGCCTCGGGATGCTCCTCGAGCTCGCCGCCTTCCTCTGGCTCCGCGCCAGGCGGCCGGGCATGCCGCGGCCCTACCGCGTGCCGGCGGGCACGGCGGGCGCCGCGGCGATGTGCGGCGTGCCGGCGGCGTTCCTGGCGGCCGTCATGGCCGTCGCCGGGTGGAAGGTGTGCGCCGCCAGCGCGGGGTTCACGGCCGCCGCCGTGGCGGTGTACTACGGCATGGCGTTCTGCAGGGCCCGGGGGTGCGTCGAGTTTGGCCGTGCAGAGGGAGGAGGTGGAGAGTCGGGAGGCACAGGCTGTGAGAGTCGGAAGGAAGGCCAACCCGGTGATGTCTGAGGTTGAAATGAAGAAGGTCGTGTCCTCGTACGTGAGGAAGCGATATGAACATGTGTGCCGTGTGCGAAAGGGGACGAAAATTTGTTGCTACTAGACGATATGAACATGTGTGCTAATGTTTTTAAAAATTATTATATTTGAAAATCATTTAGAAATTAAAATCCTAACTAATAATCAAAATTATTTATCTACTACTCTCTCATTTTTTTCAATATTTCAACATGATACTTAGATAGATGTGTACTTATCTTTGTCGAGTTGTGATTGATTTTTAATTAGTAACTACTCTATACACTTTTTCATCAGAATCCACACTTTTTTCATTTTGTATCGCACCTCCATATATTGTATTTAGCATAAAAATAAATATCTTTCATCACTACCTTGCATACATGTATAAATGGTCTACATGGTGACATTCATCGTGCCTATATACCTTAACTTAGCATTTCTATATTAACAATGACATAAATAAATATGTAATTTAGAATCATATATATTAGTCTACTTTTGGACATTTCTGTATGATGTACATGAAGATAATTACATCAAGATTTAGGTGTTCACGTTAGATTAATTAATGATGACATACGTGGGTAACTTAGATACAAATTTAGAATAACATTTTTAAGTTATACTTATGCATGAGTAAATTGGATGAAGATTATGTAGTTACTTTTAGATTATTTTTTTATAATGGTAGAGCTTGATTATTTAGATATATATTTAGGTTTTATTTTAGAATATTTTCATAATTATAGTGATGGGTAACTTTTAGAAAATATAATAGATCAATAACTATGATTATTAAAGTTTACATGATTGATGTCTGATGTTTCTAATTTTTATGAAAATTTGTAAGATTTATCTTTTTTTCTAGCGTGTCACGTGAGAATGAACGCAGAGTCTTTAATAGAAAAGAAACGAGGCCACATTGCTACAAAACTATTACCTTAAGCAACTTTTCATTTGTTAAATATTCAAACACAATACTTACGTAGATATATACTTATTATCTTCATCCAATTGATATATTTTAGTTAGTAATTACTCTATAACGTTTTCATCCGCATTTATAATCCTAAATTTTCACTTTGTATCGTAGATATGCGCTTGAATTTGTTTAATGAACCCTAAGTTTGAGCTACAATTTTAACATAAAAATTTATATTTGTATCACTTCTTCTATATCTTTATAAATGGTGACACACATCATGCTTATATACCTTAATTATTATATCATATATCAATAGTGTAAGAAATAGACGATTTAGAATTATATATTGCTGTATATTTTTAATTATGATGATTTGGATGCAAATGTAGGGTTACCTCATGTTATTTTTAATAATAGCATATGTGGGTAATATAGATACAAATTTAAGGGGTTATTTTAAGTTATTTTTTAAGTATTAGTGGTGGGCAATTTAGTTTCAAATTTAGGGTGTTATTTTAAATATTATTTATAATGGCATAAGTGGGTAATTTGATGAATATTAGGGGTTACTTTAGTTTATTTTGTGTGATGGCAGAGGTGGGTAATTTAGATATAGATTTATGGTTTACTTTAGGTTATTTTCATAATAGCATAGGTGGGTAATTTTTTTTACAAAATATAATAGATCTAATAGCTACGATGATTTGAGTCTACCAATTGATGGCAGAACTTGTAGAATTTTTTTTTTCTAGAGGATCATGGCTTCACCTGGAGTCTTCCAAAGAAGCAGTAAGATTTGCAAGAGCAACGTATTGGTGTTTTTCTGTATGTTTTTTTAGCACAGTGCGTACGTTTTTTTAGTTTTTTTTTGTTATAGTCATGGACCGTGTGCGCATTTCGCTCTGGACGACGACACGAGTACAGGACACTCGCTCGATCTCTCTCAACATTGAAAAATTCAGCCCGCTTTCGGGTTTCGTGGCCCGTGAAACTTAGCTGCGTCTTCGTCATCCTCATGGGCTCCAACATCGGGTCGGTCAGGCTGTAGTTAGTTTCTGGGCCGACACAAGAATAGCAGCGGCCCGAGCAGCAACCAGGATCCAGTGCAGTAGCCGAAGGCACGGCACGTCAAGTAGTGGCACGGCTCCAGCCAGAATGCCAGATGCAGGGACAGAAACGGATGCACTGTCCTGTCATTGTTCATGCAATGTAGCAAGATCGTGTGCAGTGATAACTTGTACTAGCAGTTACCACTCTACCAGATGCCCTTCCCCGAGCAGAGAGGCAGCCGTAGCAGGAGAATCCAAGGGTTGAAGTGCGCGTGTGCCGTGCCGCACCGCAGGCGATGCGGTGAAAATAATGTATACTTTCCCGAAATACATTTACGAGAGGAAAATATGGAGGAATAGATAGTGCAATCATCTATGTGTATACACAAAATTTGAGATTAAAGCCGAATTTATACAATGATAAATAAAAAGAAAAAAACCAACCAACATATAAATCATTGCGGGGCACATTTTTTTAAAGAAAAATCTGCTTGCATGTTCTTTTCTTTTTCAATCTTATTTAAATTATGCATGACAAAGATGATTCTACGATGCGAACTGGTTGTAGCTTAGCTGGTGGAACCTACCAACCAGGGTTCGAATCCTGGTGCTCCAATTTTTCTGGATTTATTTCAAGATTTAACTGATGCTATTCTTCTCTAGGGGTAGAGTTGCAGGTATTTGTAGGGGTTAGTATGCGTGCGTGTATGTGAGCATCCACGTCTGTACTGTGTGATTCGGAAAAAAGAAAAAAAAAGATGATTCTACGATGTAACTACTCGTATTTTTACTGCTATTTTTTTTTATAATGCTTGTATATTTTATACGCGGGACGAGAGCACAGGATATTCCGGCTCCACCGGCTGGCTCGTTGTTGCAGTGCCGGCCGGCTGCCTGACGTCGGCGAGCAGGGCGCGCCACGCAGCACGTCTCCACCATCGACCTCGACCATCATGATTGCCATGTTGTGGGATACTACTGGATTAATGGGGTGGTGACGGGCGATGGGTAGCGCGGCACTAGCAAGTAAATAGTATTTAATGGTATGATATTGGATTAGTTCTGTTATAGCGGATCGTGGATAGCGGGTACTATATCAGACGCTAAGTCTGATGAGTACATCACATGCTTGGATACAATCATATTGGCAACTTTTGTGAATGATTCACAAGTGAAATAATTCTTTATCATAATTGTATTTGATATATTTGATGAATTGATGCTGCACCATGATGTGTTTTCATTATCATTTTTAGAAATACATACATGGATAAAAAAAATGCTAAACATACATGCAAGGTATGGAGGACCAAAGAAGTTGATTGGGGGCCAAGTCCAAGTATTCCCAATGTCCTCCACCAGGCCACCACGTCACTTTTAGCCTAAGGAAAAAACAGATCAAATCCAACATGTTTTGGGCCTGGATTTAGACTACAACACTGCACCAACTTGCGACGGACGCCACGACTTCATCTGGACTCTGTTTTGGACGTTCAAGTACTTCATAGAATCCTTATGGAGTCTATTTTCATATGATGGATCTAGACTCATATCCATATCTATTCTAAGACGGCCGCAATAATCAAATTACTACCGAGAGGTTTTTCTGTTCAAGGTGCTGCGTCGCCTTATTTTGACCCAATGGACCGTGTATCCAGTTGGGTTTATTAGGGACACATTCTATGGTTGGAGCACGGCCCCAATACCCTGGTGGTCATCCTCCCACATTCATATACCCCTTAGCCGCCACCAGGAACAATTGGGTTGTGTTTTGTTGAAAGTTTAGCCATTGCGGAATTCAAATAGCGAAATTAAAAAAATAGTCACAAATTTAAAGCATATATGAATATTAACATCAAGTTTACTTTAAAAAAGTTCAAGTTTTTAAGTTATACATTTCATGTTAAGAATCACAAATAACTAGATATAATATGATATATGGATATATATTAACATTAAATTCTCGTATCGATGAATAAAAAAATCATTTGTCATCCCATAATTCTTCACCATTACCTAAATAATTATTTTAAAAATTACTATTATCATGTGATCCATATTCATATATTACTTGAACCATAAATGTAGCGAATAGCGTGCAGTAGCGGATAATAGCGGCTGCTAAGTCCAAACATGCTATCTTCGATCCGCTACCTTATAGCGGTAGCGGTACCCTACCGCTACCGCTATAGGAGACGCTATTGCGATCGCTACGAATGCTATTTAGTACCGCACTGCTACTTCCCAAAGACACGAGCAACACGTGACCGTCATTAGCGACAGCTTCTTTTTGTGAATTTTTGCCAATCGTCGAAGGAGTCTGGATGGAGAATCCAACATCTAAATGAACAAATCAGTTATATGATGACTTCTAACTAGCTAGCTGGTAGGAGCTCATCTTTCTCACTCTTCCTTCTCTTTTCTTCATCCTCTCCTTCGTCCGTAAAGGGACGGACCTAGAAGAATTTTTCGTGAGGGCACACCTTAAAAATCAACTAAATTGATAAATATTAATATGGTGAAAAATCGCTAACTACTCTGCATAAAATTTTCGCGTGAGGGATTGTGCCCTCACTCACTCTTAGATAGGTCCGCGCCCGCCCCTGCATCTGTGGCTAAAACTGTAGGAGAGGCTTAAGAAGAAGCTCCAATCCATTGCGTCCAAAGCTATAGATGGGGCTTGAGCCCCGACCACCCCGCTGCTAGATCCACCTCTGATGATTGTCCGGCTTGTTTTCAATACTTCAACTATGAGACATTATTGCTACGTACTCTTCCTTCACTTGGATGGTGTACGTGTCGCAGCATCAGTGTTGTGATAATCCCTTCTTTGCAGGCTTTAGCAGTGAGGAGGGAAAGCACGATTTTTTCGTAATAGTGTGAACTAATAACGTAATAAAAGGAGACGAAAACGATAGATGGGGCTTCATACGGACGGCGGCCAAACTAGGAAGTCGTAGGCTTATTACAACGTGGCATTATTGCTACTCACTACGACAAATATCACTATCACCGTCAGCCTGGTAAACCGACGGTGATATAGCGATTCTACAGCAAATGGAGCTGTGGGACATCAGAACTGGCGGTGAAAGTACCATCACCGTCGGTTCGTAATACGAGTCCTATCACCGCCAACTCGTATAACAAGCCGACGGTGATAGTTGGACCCGGACCCAAAATTTTCATTCACTTAAATTTTGAGAACACCTCGCGTCCGGCCCCACACTATCCCCCGCCCGTGGCCCCCCTCTCGATCTCTTCCTCACTCTCTCCGCCTCCCCCGACCCCCTCTCTTCCTCCTCCTCCCACCCGCCGCACCCCTCTCTCTCTCAACCCTCCCTCTCACCGGACCCCTCTCCTCGGCCGGATCTCCACCCTCCCTGGCCAGATCTCCACCCTCTCTGCCTGGATCTCCCCCTCCTCTAGCGCGGTGGTGTCTCCCTCTAGCTACGGCCGGCAGAAGATGCGGGGTTGCTGCCCCTCCCCTCCCCCTCCGCTCACCCCTCACTAGCGGTGAGGAGTGGAGATGGGGCAAAGTGTGGAGGCACCGTTGGACCTCGCGACGGCCGGAGGCGGCGGCGCAGGTGGAGGAGCGGTGGCGAGGGCCAGGCGCGACGGCCTTCCCTATCTCAAGTGATGTCCTCCTCCTCCCCCCTCCCTCCCTCCTCCTCCTCTCTCCTTTCCTCTCCTGCCTAGGGCGAGGCGCAGCGGCGGGGAGGTCGGGCATGGCTGGCGGGATTTTTTAATAGGTATGAAAGGCGGTGATGCCTATTACCATCACTGTCGAAGTTCACGTGACGATACTAAAACCGGTGGTGACGGGGTTTGGAGGCCTGTGGTGATGTGCACCTTTGTAGTAGTGACTCTTCGGTGTGTCAGTGTTGCAATAATCCCATCTTTGTAGACTTTAGGGTGACAGTGAAGGAAAAGAACTAACGATTTTCGTAAAAGCGTTAACTAACGATGAAAACGATGGATAGGGTTTCGCACGGACGGCCAAACCAGGAAGTCGTAGATACCGACGTATATCCATTCGTACAAATATTGCTCGAATCCATGGATCGGAATGGAAGGCTACAAACTTGATTTCGATAGCCTGTCTTGTCAACTACCTTAGCCTCTGTCTCTCTCTCTTGTAAATTTACTTTTCCTCTCCTCAGAGTGTCCAAATTCTTTGGACCGGAGTGCCTTCTTTCGCTATCCGCGTTAAAGATTTCGTGCAGTGCCATAGCAGTTTCAAGCTTTGCTTTCAGTCTCGTAGATTGATCTGACACCACCCTATTGACTTTTCTTTCTATCCGTCCGGTAAATCAGTGATGGATGGAGATCCATAAGCCTTCAAAAAACATTGATCAGCACAAGCTTGATCTGCCACCACCTATTGACTTCTTTTTTAATTTTTATCCCTCCCGTACATAAGAGCGACTCCAATGTATATGGACCGGTTGATTTAAAAAAATATCCGTCACGCTGTCCCCTGCGCGCCGCGTCGCCCACCCCCGGCCTGGATCGGCTTTCTTCCTACCAGAATCATCCTTCCTCCACCTGAATCGACTTCTCCCTCGACCAAATCCAGATCGAAGCAAGCGGTTCCTCTTTCCTCCTGGAGCTCTCCTCCCTCTGCCCTACAAGATCTGGTGATGTCGGCCTGCCATGAGCCGAGTCAAGCTCCTCATCGGTGAATCGAAAGGTCAACCATTTGTATCAAGCTGTCTCGGGCTCTAGCTCCCCTTTGGCCTACACTCCCTTCGCGGATTTGGTGGCGCCGGTGGCCCTCCCTAAGCTCGTGGTGGCCGGCTATTCCGGAGCCATGCCCTCCCTCCGTGAGCTTGTGGTGGCCGGCCATTCCTTCAGCGATGCTCGCACTCCATCATCGTCTTTGTGGTGCGCATGTCTTCATCGAGCTCGAGTTGGCGGCAGGAGAGGCAACGGCATCTACATGAGAGGTAGGCTAGCGGAGAGAGAGAAATTACCGTGTTTTATTCCATTCAACGGTCCGTAAGCTTACAGCTAGCTCTAGCTACGGAGTACCATGAGGTCTACTCCCTCCGTCCCAAGAATATAGCTACATTTAGAGAATTTAGAACAGATTAAGGAATTATATAAAATGTCTAATTTGCCCATGGACCTCAACACCGCCTCAACAGCACCTGTCGTCCCGCTGACCACGCGCATGTACCTTTCCACGTCTGCCATAGGCTAATCGTCATTGCCGCCGGATTGTGTTGGCGCGCTTGCTAAATACCCAGGCAATCAACACCAAAAATTTTACCTCCACGATTTTCATTAGCGCCAATAACTTCGGGAAGGCACTCAGCTGACAGCCCACAGCACTAAAAAAAATCAAATGATTACGGCACCAAGATCATTAGCGCCTTTTTTTTACCGCTAGGACATCCTGCGCACAAAAATGAATACTCAAGAGGTTATAAAACCCATCCAGGCATTCCGCGCATAGAGCTCCCCTACCTGCCCATCCTTTAGAACATGCTGTCCAGGATGAACAAGGTCACGCTACCCATCATTTTGATATGAACAAGCAAGCAGAAGATGAGGATTACCATAGTTATATTTGGGACAAATTTTGAATGATTAACGTTGTTATATTATGGAGAAGGAGGGAGTAGTCTCACAATGTTTTTGATTGCCTGCAGATTAAATTATTGGTTATGGACCGCTTTTTGCCAACATTGTAGTCGCCCTAAGTGACGGATATCGACAGTACACTCTTCAAAACACACTGCTCAACAGCTTCTGCCACAATAAGCTTTTAACATGTAGTAAATGTAAATTATTATAAAAACTATTTTTTATTACGATCTACTAATTATATTATTCTTCAAAACGCCTTACTCATCAACAATATTGGCTCATGCTATCTAAGGACAACTCAGAGACATGCTGATACGATAAAATGCTACTCCCTTCAGCTCAAATTATAGGTTATTTTAGTTTTTATAGATTCATCGATATCATTATGTATCTAAATATAGAATATATCTAAGTACATAACACACCTATGGATTTAAAAAAATTAATATAATTTGGAACTAAGAGAATATTTCACATGGTTTAAACGATCTATAAATTGGAACTGAGAGAATATTTCACATGGTTTTTAGAAGATAATAATTACAAACCGTAGCGTCGTACGGAATAGTTGGTTCGGTGCGAAGCAAAAAATAGAAAAACTATATGATTAATAAGTACACATTGCGTGTGTGTAGTGTAGCTAGGTCACTTGTAACTGCCCCTCCTCCAAGTAGGCACGGATCACCCGATTGGTGATTTTGTTTTTGTCTTTTAAACACTATCCTGAACTGCCCTTCTGGGAATGGTCATGACGTGAACGTACTTCGCTTCCCTCTGCCCACCTTCTCGGATTTCTCACTTGATTCGCTAGCCAGCCAACGCCAAGTAGTTTAACACCTGCAAAGTTTACGGCCGACATCATTTGGATGTGCGTTAATGTTATCGTGATCTCTGCTCGATCATCACAAACGGGGGCGGATCCAAAATGGAGCTGCACCCCGGGCTAAGTTGCTGAATCAGCACCAAAACAGTCTAATCTTGCCTTATAAACCTCCTTTTGTTAGGCTAAATACCACATATGTTAAAGGGACTACATGGGCTCGTCCCGGGCTGCAGCCCGGACAGCCCGAGTCCTAGATCCGCCCCTAATCACAAACAAATGGCTGGGAGGGCCTTATTTTTATGAGTTCATTTGCACTGCCGCACAAAACGTTTTCACGGGCGGGTAAAAAAAAAGTTTGCAGGTGGCTTTAGCATCCGCTCCTCCTTTTCGTAGCTAAAAATAACTATTTGCAAGAACGAGCGACGAGCTGTCCCTATAGATTCCTTTCCAACATCGGGCGAGGGGATTAGCCAACCCTAGAGACTGAATAAAAAGATAAAAAAAATTGCAGGCCCCGTCACTGCTCCGCTCCATGGTCCGCCTCGTGCCGCTCGCCATGCCCGTGAGCCTCGTGTCGCTCGGACGCGCCCGCGAGGCAGGGCTTCCCGCTCGCCAAGCACTAGGCCCCGCCCCATGCTGTGTTGGTCAGCCAACCGAGGTAGGGGCCCCGCCCGTCGCTAGCAGAGCAGCCGACGCCGCCTGAGACCGCGGGCATCGGTGGCAAGCCTCTCAGGGTCGCGTTGCCCACTTGTGGGAGAAGGGGGAAGTGGAAGGAGATAGAGAAGGGAAATGGATGCATGGGGAAGTGGAAGGAGATAGAGAAGGGAAATAGACGGATGGTCTGAGGTGAATAGGAGGAGAAGAAATAAGGTTGGCATGGATGGAAGTAGGGCCCATAATGTGAGTCTCTTTCAATTTTTTGCGTGAGGCATGCAAGCTCTGATCCTTTTCGTTTCTGCAGGATCGGGTTATTATTTTGTCCGCTCCTAGAAATGGATTTTCAGGAACGGGGTATGATACGAGCTGTCCCTGAAAATCCATTTCCAGGGATGGATCGGAATCCACAGTGACCGATTTTATTGTAGGAGTAGGTAACCTCTCAGTCCACCTGTAAAAACAAAATAGGGCACACTTACGAATCCTGTGTGCAGTAGTGTTGTTTGCCTTTGCAATATATCATGTGCGTGCATCATAATACATATTGGTTGATAACTTAGGATGTGTTTGGTTGCTTGTATCATTTGATTCATGTGTGGAATGGTTCAAAATAATAATAATCATTTTATTTGATTGGGTGAATTGTACCGTACCATTTAGAACGAAGCCATCCACTTAATACATTATTCTACTAATAGGAGTGAACCATACGATACAAGCAAATTGGTTGAACCTCACCATTCAGAATCATCCATACATGCATCATGTGATGCTTGCAACCAAACACAATCTTAATTTCGGACCGTTCGGAAATATTGTGGATGATATATATTTGCGTATCTATACATGCATGTCTTACCCAAACTTGCTCAAAAAAAAATGGTTGGCCAGAAGCTAGGGGACCGTATACGTTGCTCAAAATTTAATTTGGTCGGCTTACCTGAAATAATGCACTTCCCGTTGCTGGTACGCATACGGAGGCAAGATGGTACAAGGTAGCGTGCCAAATTTCTTAGACTACGTTTTGACCGTACGAGTTGAAAAGTATGTAGTGCTCCCTTCTTTTAAGGCAAAATATCCCGACTTTTTTGTTTTTTAACCCTTTTCGCGAAAGATTCTCACAAATAGGCCCCTGGCGGAACTAATTCCAAAAATGGACCCTTAGCTTGGCGCCATCCACGCTGGCGCCAAGCTACAACGTCTCGGCGCCAGCCATCCTGGCGCCAAGGTCTTTGCGCAGCTGCTGACGCGGATGCCGACGTGGCGGAGGCTTGGCGCCAGCCATGATGGCGCCAAGCCTTGGCGCCATGGATCTTGGCGCCAAGCTTGGCGCCGTAGATCTTGGCGCCGAGCTATCTACGCCGTACCTCTTCGCGTTTCAAACTAAAGAAGTATAATTATTCCGAGGAGTGTGCAACAAACTAAGCTGTGGTTCAACTGGTTAGGAGGC